>NC_041390.1:166179969-166219051 GCF_002162155.2 Triticum dicoccoides | reverse complement strand
GCCGCCGCGGCCCGCCCGGCCCGCGGGAGGCCCTCCCGGGCCCGCGCCGCCTCCCCGCTCCCTCGCCCCGCCTCCACGCGCCCGCGGCCGCCCGCCGCCGCCTCCACGCCGCTCGCCGCCACCCGCCGCCCGGCCGCTCCCTGCCGCCGCCCGCGGTCACCGGCCGCCGTGCCGCCCCGGTTGCGCCTCGGCCTCGCCTCCTCTCCGCCGTCCCGGCCTCCTCCTCCCGCTCCGGTCACCTCCGGCGACGAACTCCGGCGGAGATCCGGCCGCCTCGGGTTGCGTGCCGTGAAACCCTAGATCTAGATCTGGGAGGTTGTTTTTTCCTAAGTCCTTGAAATTTCAGTCCATGTGCACATGTTCGCGGCTCCGTAACTTTGCATCCGTAGCCTAGTGTTTTGTTCCACTCTTGCCGCCCTAGTTTCCGTCATATCGGTGTTATGTTCCCGGATTTTGCGTTCCTTAAGCGGTTGGGTTATAATGGGAACCCCTTGATAGTTCGCCTTGATTAAAGCTTTTCCAGCAATGCCCAACATTGGTCTTACCATTCGCCACCTAGCCTTTTCTTTCCCTTGGGTTCTGCAGAATCAAGGGTCATCTTATTTTAACCCCCCCGGGCCAGTGCTCCTCTGAGTGTTGGTCCCACCGAGCGATGTCCGGGGCTACTAGGGGCAACTCTGGGCTGGCCTACCCGACGTCTGGCTCATCTGAGTGTGCCCTGAGAAAGAGATATGTGTAGCTCCTATCGGGATTTGTCGGCACATTCGGGCGGTGTTGCTGTTCTTGTTTTAACCTGTCGAAGTGTCTTGAATTACCGAGATACCGAGTCTGATCGGAACGTCTTGGGAGGAGGTCTATTCCTTCGTTGACCGTGAGAGCTTGTCATGGGCTAAGTTGCGACTCCCCTGCAGGAATTGAACTTTCGAAAGCCGTGCCCGCGGTTATGGGCAGATGGGAATTTGTTAATGTCCGGTTGTAGATAACTTGAACCTTAACTTAATTAAAATGAATCAACTGAGTGTGTTACCATGATGGCCTCTTCTCGGCGGAGTCCGGGAAGTGGACACGGTGTTGGAGTAATGTTTGCGCAGGTTGCTCTCTAGTTTCTCGCTCGCGCTTTGCCTCCTCTTCTCGCTCTCTTTTGCGGATAAGTTAGCCACCATACTTGCTAGTCGCTTGCTGCAGCTCCACCTATATTTTACCTTGCCTTACCTACAAGCTTAAATAGTCTTGATCGCGAGGGTGCGAGATCGCTGAGTCCCTGTGGCTCACAAATTACTATTACACCAGATGCAGGGTCTGATGATTCCACTCCAGGAGATGCGTATGAGCTCAAGTGGGAGTTCGACGAAGACTCTCAGCGTTACTATGTTTCCTTTCCCGATGATCAGTAGTGGTGCCCAGTTGGGGGTGAACGGGACCGTTGTCGCATGTTGGGTTCTCTTTTATTTTGGCGCCGTAGTCAGGTCATGAGTGTTTGGATGATGTAATGTTATTTATGTACTTGATTGACGTGGCGAGTGTAAGCCAACTATGTTATCTCCCCTTTATTATTTATATTACATGGGATGTTGTGAAGATTGCCTAACTTGCGACATATGCCTTCAATGCGATTATGTCTCTAAGTCGTGCCTCGACACGTGGGAGCTATAGTCGCATCGAGGGTGTTACAAGTTGGTATCAGAGCCTTCCCCGACCTTAGGAGCCCCATTGTTTGATCGTTTTTAGCGGCCAGTTGTGTCTAGAAAAATGTTTTGAGTCTTTTAGGAATTATATATCGGAGAGATTAGGAATTCTTTTTACTTCCCAGTCTCCTCATCGCTCTGGTAAGGCATCCTGACGTAGAGTTTTGACTTTTCTCTTCTCAAATTTCACTAATTTTTTTAGAATCACGCGGGTATCTTGGAATCGTTCCGATGGTTTTATGATGAGAACATTGTCTTGGTGCCTCCTGTCAGGGGTTTAGTGGAAGTGTCCCGGGGAGTTGAGCTCTGAGGTGTTGTCATCATAATTTTATCGTTGCAGTTCTGGAATACCTGAGTCTAGTACGCCAACATCGAAAATCTCTTTTATGCAGTTCGTTGGTGAGATAACCTCGACGCCACCCAGTACTGGGGCGGGAGTTCGGGAGTATCGCCATAACTTGTATAACGGATGCTTTTCGAAGGTTGAGGTAGATGGTTTCCGAAGGTTTCTTGGTTATGTGTTGAAGGATGGATACAGCCGGATGTAGGATTTGCTAGTTTGGGTGAGATATTATGCTTCCCCTGTATCCCCAACACCTGATTGCATAACCGAAAAGGTTCGGGAGTTTCATAGGTGGGAATTCTAGTAGCTCTAGTTTTTCTTCCACGGATATTGGTTTGAGATTGGGATTTCTTACCGATTATTCGTTCTTGATCTGTACCTTGTTGATTTATTTCTCTACCTTAATTCTACGTGGCTTCTCAATTTATGGATATGTGACCATTTCAAGAGGAATGCATTCGTTCATTTTGTTCGGATGTGAAGACTATATGTTGCAATTTTCATTCCGTTGGATTCAGCTTCAATATTTGCCTATCGATGTGCTAATGGTGGTCAACCTCTTCAGGATGGCTCCTCCAACGCGCACGACTTCGAATCTTGATCCGCCACCACCTCCACCTCCTCCGGAGGCATGGCAAGCTCTGATGGCCGCAACCAATGCAAACACACAGTTGATCATGCAAATTCTCCAAGAGCGCAATCAAGGCAACCAAGGGAATCAAGGCAGCAATCAGAGTCACTTTGCTACACTCAACCAGTTCCTTGCTAACGGGCCAAAGACTTTCAGCAATTGTGTTGGGGCAACCGATGCTGACGATTGGCTTATGGATCTGTGCAAGCATTTCGAGTGCAGTAACGTCAGGCCTGAGGACTTTGTTAAGTTCGCTTCCTTCCAACTCAAAGATCAAGCTGCAGAATGGTTCCAGCAGTACAAGGACTCCAGAGGTGGACGTGTTATCACTTGGGATGATTTCCGTCGAGATTTCCGAGCTCATCATATTCCTCAGAGCGTGGTTGAAAGCAAGTGTGAGGAATTCCGCAATCTGAAGCAAGGCTCTTTGTCTGTCTATGACTACAACAAGTTGTTCCAGAAGCTCGCTCGCTTTGCTAAGCAGGACGTCCCTGATGAGAAGAGCATGATATATCAGTTCAGGGGTGGTCTCAGAGAAGAAATTCAGCTAGCTCTTGTCCTCTTTGAGCCCTTGAGATACGATGAGTTCTACAACATGGCACTGAAGCAAGAGGCTGCTTAGTTGAGGTGTGATGCTTCCAAGAAGTGAGTCAGAGATGTTACTCCTTATTCCTCTACTCAAGTGGCCAAGCAGCAGAAGTACTGGCTTCCTCCTCCTCCATTCCGTCAGCCGTATCAGCAGAAGAGAAAAGGTGGCAGTGGTTCTTCCCACCCACACAACCCCGGCTTTCAGAACAAGACTTCGTCTCAAGCTCCAAGATCGAGTGCTCCGTATCACCGTCCGCTTTCAGAGGTCACGTGCAACAAGTGCCAACAGAAGGGTCACTATGCCAACAAGTGTTTCAACCAGAGGCGTCTTCCTCCTCCTCCTCCTGTCAGATCGGCAAGTACAGCTGTGGTCAAGCATAACCCCAAGTCCGCCAAGGTCAACTTGCTGAATGCAGCTCAGGCAGAGGAATCACCAGATGTGATCATGGGTAACCTTCCTGTTAATGATATTCCTGCAAAAGTTCTTTTTGACACGGGTGCATCGCATTGTTTCATCTCGAGGCCATTTGTTTCTAAGCATGAGTTGCCTTTACAAGATTTTCCTAGACAGTTATCTGTTGTTTCTCCGGGTAAATTCATGAATGCAAGTGCTATTGCCCCAGATGTTTCTATCACTTTGGGCGATTACAAGTTTCTCTCTTCTCCGGTGGTTCTTGGTAACTCGGATATTGATCTTACTCTCGGAATGGATTGGCTTTCTAAGCACAAGGCACATCTTGATTGTGCTGCTAGGTAGATTCAATTGACTCATTCGTCTGAGGATGTAATTGTCTTTGCCGCTCATGACTATACCATCCGTCTATTTTCTCTCAATGAGAAGGGTGAATTGGATGCTATCTCGCAAATTCCAGTCGTTTGCGAATATCAAGACGTCTTTCCAGAAGAGCTTCTAGGAATGCCTCCACACTGGCCAGTCGAATTCGTTATTGATCTTGAGCCTGGCACGGAACATGTGTGCAAACGTCCTTACAAGCTCGGACCTGAAGAGTTGAAGAAGCTGAAGAAGCAACTCGATATTCAAGAGAAAATGGGTCTCATCCGGCCTAGTTCTTCTCCGTGGGGTTGTGGTGTTCTTTTTGTGAAGAAGAAGGATGGAACGGACTGACTTTGTGTTGATTACCGTCCAGTGAACAAGAAGACCATCAAGAATAAATATCCACTTCCCAACATCAATGAGCTCTTCGAACAACTCAAAGGTGCCCAAGTATTCTCCAAGCTTGATCTCCGCATGGGTTATCACCAGATTCGCATTCGTGAGCAAGATATTCCCAAGACGGCTTTCAGGACAAGCTTTGGTTCATATGAATACACTGTCATGTCTTTTGGTCTCGCCAACGCTCCTCCGACGTTCTCTCACATGATGAACTTCATCTTCAACGCCTACACCAATGACTTCGTTTTGGTCTATCTCGACGACATTCTGGTTTTCTCGAAGAACAAGGAAGATCATGCCAAGCACTTGCGCTTGGTTCTTGATAAGCTCAAGGAACATCAGTTCTACGCCAAGTTCTCCAAGTGTGAGTTTTGGCTCGATGAGGTTCTTTATCTTGGTCATATCATCTCTGCCAAGGGCATTGCCGTGAATCCTAAGAAGGTGTCTGCAATTGTGAATTGGGAACCTCCTCAGAACGTGAAGCAACTCCGTAGCTTCCTTGGTCTCGCAAGCTATTGCCGAAGATTCATTGAAAACTTTTCTAAGATCGTGAAGCCTCTCTCAAATCTTCTTCAGAAGCACGTCAAGTACGTTTGGTCTCCGGAGTGTGACATTGCTTTCAACACTTTGAAAGAGAAATTGATCACTGCTCCAGTTCTGACTCCACCTGATGAATCCAAGCCGTACGAGGTCTTTTGTGATGCCTCTCTCCAAGGTCTTGGCGCGGTATTGATGCAAGAGAATAAAGTTGTTGCTTATACATCTCGCGAGTTGAAGCCTAATGAGAAGAACTACCCCACTCATGATCTCGAGTTGGCGGCAGTTGTGCATGCTCTTTTGACTTGGAGACATCTTCTATTGGGAAGAAAAGTGGACATTTTCACTGATCACAAGAGTCTCAAGTACATCTTCACTCAGCCTAATCTCAACCTCAGGCAAACTCGATGGGTCGAAATGATTCAAGAGTATAATTCGAGTATTGAGTATACTCCAGGCAAGGCCAATGTGATTGCTGACGCTTTGAGCAGGAAAGCTTACTGCAATAGTCTGATTCTCAAGCCTTATCAACCCGAGCTTTGTGAAGCTTTCCGGAAACTTAACCTGCAAGTTGTTCCTCAAGGTTTCCTCGCCAACCTTCAAGTCTCTCCTACCTTGGAAGACCAGATTCGCCAAGCCCAGCTTCTTGATGCTATGGTGAAAAAGGTGAAGATTGGGATTGCCAAGAGCCGTTCCAAGTACAGGTGCTACCGCCTTGATGACAAGGACACTCTCTTCTTCGAGGATCGTATTGTTGTGCCCAAAGGTGACCTCCGTAAAGTGATCATGAACGAGGCTCACAATTCTCTCCTCTCCATCCACCCTGGGAGCACGAAGATGTATCAGGACCTCAAGCAGGCTTATTGGTGAACTCGAATGAAGTGCGAGATTGCTCAATTCGTGAATGAATGTGATGTCTGCAAAAGAGTGAAGGCAGAACACCAAAGGCCAGCTGGTCTCCTCCAACCTCTTGCCATTCCAGAATGGAAGTTTGACCACATTGAAATGGACTTCGTGACTGGGTTTCCAAAGTCCAAGCGTGGCAATGATGCTATATTCGTTGTCATCGACAAACTCACCAAAGTAGATCACTTTCTGCCTATCAAAGAGTCGATCACTGCAGCTCAATTGGCGGAACTCTATACCTCTCGTATTGTCTCTCTGCACGGTGTTCCACAAGTGATCTCTTTAGACCATGGCAACATCTTTACCTCGAAGTTTTGGGATTCTTTTCAGAAGGCCATGGGCACGAACATCCGCTTCAGCACAGCTTTCCATCCTCAAACTAGCGGTCAAGTCGAGCGTGTCAACCAGATTCTTGAAGATATGCTCAGGGCTTGTGTGATCTCCTTCGGCATGAAGTGGGAGGATTGTCTTCCTTATGCTGAATTCTCCTACAACAACAGTTTTCAAGCAAGTTCGGGCAAGGCCCCATTTGAAATTCTGTATGGCAAGAAGTGTCGTACCCCTCTCAACTGGTCTGAAATCGGTGAACATTAGCTTTTGGGTAATGACTTAATCACAGAAGCAGAAGAAATGTGCAAAGTCATTCATCATAACCTCAAAGCAGCCCAATCCCGCCAGAAAAGCTACAATGATAGTAAGCACCGCGATTTGGCTTTCGAGATCGGAGATCATGTTTACCTCCGTGTCTCTCCTATGAAAGGTACTCGTCGCTTCGGTATCAAAGGGAAGCTTGCCCCTAGATACGTGGGACCTTTCAAGATTGTCAGCAAGAGAGGCGACCTTGCCTATCAACTCGAGCTTCCTTCAAATTTTGCAAATGTTCATGACGTGTTCCATGTCTCTTAGCTTCGAAAGTGCTTCAAGACTCCTGACCGCACCGTCAACTTCGAGGACATTGAGCTCCGAGAAGATCTCTCTTATCGTGAGCACCCAGTTGCTATTCTTGAAGAGACTGAACGCAAGACTCGCAACAAGTCGATCAAATTTCTCAAAGTCAAGTGGACACACCATTCCGACCGTGAAGATACCTGGGAACGCGAGGATCACCTCCATTCTGAGTACCCGGCGTTCTTTTACTCCCAGATATCGGGACGAGATCCTTTCGTACTGGTGGAGTGTTGTAACACCCCGGATGTAACTTTCCCTATTTGTACTCCAACCCTTGCCGTTTCTGGCGTTAAGTTATATTTATTTCCTCGAGTTCGGGTTTTTGTCTCCGTGTGTTGTTGTCGTTGTCATGCATCTCATATCATGTCATCATGTGCATTGCATTTGCATACGTGTTCATCTCATGCATTTGAGCATTTTCCCCGTTGTCCGTTTTGCATTCCGGCGCTTCGTTCTCCTCCGGTGGCCATTTCTAGCTTTCTTTCATGTGTGGGGATTAAACATTTCCCGATTGGACCGAGACTTGCCAAGCGGCCTTGGTTTACTACCGGTAGACCGCCTGTCAAGTTTCGTATCATTTGGACTTCGTTTGATACTCCAACGGTTAACCGAGGGACCGAAAAGGCCTCGTGTGTGTTGCAGCCCAACACCCCTCCAATTTGGCCCAAAACCCACCTAACTCTGCTCCATCATCTAGAGCGTTCGATCACAATAGCGTGGCCGAAAACCGCACCTCATTTGGACTCCCCTAGCTCCCTCTATGCCTATAAATAGGTCCCCCTCGAAATATCCCGGATCCCCTCTCCCCGAAACCCTAAATCCACACATCGCGCGCGTCGGACATTGTCCGCCAGCGCCGGACACGCCGCGCCACCGCCCGCGGCCACTGGAAGGGCGACACGTGGCGCCGCCAGCGCCCCAGCCGCCGCGGCCCGCCCGGCCCGCGGGAGGCCCTCCCTGGCCCGCGCCACCTCCCCGCTCCCTCGCCCCGCCTCCGCGCACCCGCGGCCGCCCGCCGCCGCCCGGACGAAGCTCGCCACCGCCTCCACGCTGCTCGCCGCCGCCCGCCGCTCGGCCGCTCCCCGCCGCCGCCCGCCGCCTGCGGTCGCCGCCCGCCGCGCCGCCCCGGTCGTGCCTCAGCCTCGCCTCCTCTCCGCCATCCCGGCCTCCTCCTCCCGCTCCGGTCACCTCCGGCGACGAACTCCGGCGGAGATCTGGCCGCCTCGGGTTGCGTGCCGTGAAACCCTAGATCCAGATCTGGGAGGTTGTTTTTTTCCCGAGTCCTTGAAATTTCAGTCCATGTGCACATGTTCGCGGCTCCGTAACTTTGCATCCGTAGCTCCAATTCATGCATATAGCATATCAAAATGTTCATCTCAGAGAGCACAACATTTCATTCCATTGCATCATTTTCATTTGAGCTCATCTTGATGCCCGAAATGCTGTTAGAAGAGGACTACTTGAGTTAATTGTCAGATCTGCTACCCCGTTTAGCACTTTTGTCATTTTTGCCATGATTATTGTGTGCATGATATGCCCGTGAGTTCTACATACGTTTTGTTAAAGGTTTTTTCATCTTTCCAGAGGTGCAACCCATGTATTTTTAGGATATGTGTGGTGTCTAGTGCAAGCTTGCAAAGTGGTGCACTTGCTGTTTTCAGGGACTTAGCAATTTCACTAAGTCCAGGAGCTGTTTATCTCATGATGCCATATGTTCTTGTTGTTTCCTAGTGATCCGTGCCTCTTTTGAGGATGATCAATAAGGGAGTTTTGTTAATCTTGTAGTGTTCTATCCATCCATATCTTTGTTTGCAATTATGGAGCACCCGAGCTTGAGTCAATCGAGCTCTACTTTTGCTACTTTGTGAATCTAGGAAGATTGTCAACTTGTTTGCAATTTTGCCGGTGATGTTGTAGTTGATCCGTGCATGCTATGCTATTGTTCTTGCCATGTCTAGCTTGAATTTTGTGCCTTCTTGATGGATGTATGCTTGTCTTGCCATGACTTGCACCGTAGTGAGTGCATCGAGCTTGTAAACATGCCTACTTGAGTTATATTTCAGCATGTGTCAGTTTTCACCAAGTCTGAAAACTGATTATGTTTTTGCTATGTTCACATGCTTGCAATTGTATTTTCTGATCCCTTTTGGCTCAAGGTCACTAAGGGACTTTTGTTAAGCTCTTTGAGTAGCTCCATGCCATGCTTTACTTTGCCATGTTCAGGTCCTGTAGCATGTAGTTTTGTTGCTCCGAAGAGGGCTACCTGATCTGAAATTCCAGACAAGTGTTGATTTCACCGTCTGAGATATGTTTGGCATATGCATTTTTGTCATGCTTGTTTGAACCGGTAAATGGATGAATTGGCTGTAGCTCAGTGCTAGACTTTTGTTAAGCATCTTGTGTGCATCCCTGCCATGTATTTTGTTGTCATGTTTGAGTGCTTTAGCATGTTCATTTCTTTGCATTTAGATGCCTACTTGCTGTAAATCGCAGACCGGTGTCATTTTTGAATCGCTTGCCATTTCCAAACCGTAACTCCGATTCCGGTGTTCTTTATATCGTTTTCAAGCGATTTCATCTCATCTTTCCAGTGGCATACTTGGATTTCCAAGTTGAGGCCAGGTTCATGCATTTCCTGTCATATCTTGCATTTTGCATCCCGCATCGCATCCCGCATAGCATATCATCTTTGCATTGTGTTGTTTGAGTTTGCACATGGTTGATTGTGTCTTTGTTGCTTGTTTGTCTTGTTTGGGTAGAGCCGGGAGACGAGTTCGCCAACGAGGATCCCGTTGAGTTTGCTTTCGAGGATCCAGTCAACTCTGACAACTGTGTAGGCAAGATGATCATACCCTCGAAATCACTACTATCTTTGCTATGCTAGTTTGCTCGCTCTTTTGCTATGCCATTGCTATGATGCATACCACTTGCTTTCAAGCCTCCCAATTGCCATGTCAAACCTCTAACCCACCATGTCCTAGCAAACCGTTGAGTGGCTATGTTACCGCTTTGCTCAGCCCCTCTTATAGCGTTGCTAGTTGCAGGTGAAGATTGGTGGCCGTTCCTTATTGGAACATTTATTTACTTGTTTGGGATATCATTATATTGCTATGTTATCTTAATGCATCTATATACTTGGTAAAGGGTGGAAGGCTCGGCCTTCGCCTAGTGTTTTGTTCCACTCTTGCCGCCCTAGTTTCCGTCATATCGGTGTTATGTTCCCGGATTTTGCGTTCCTTACGCGGTTGGGTTATAATGGGAACCCCTTGATAGTTCGCCTTGATTAAAGCTTTTCCAGCAATGCCCAACATTGGTCTTACCATTCGCCACCTAGCCTTTTCTTTCCCTTGGGTTCTGCAGACTCAAGGGTCATCTTATTTTAACCCCCCCGGGCCAGTGCTCCTCTGAGTGTTGGTCCCACCGAGCGATGTCCGGGGCTACCAGGGGCAACTCTGGGCTGGCCTACCCGACGTTTGGCTCATCTGAGTGTGCCCTGAGAAAGAGATATGTGCAGCTCCTATCGGGATTTGTCGGCACATTCGGGCGGTGTTGCTGGTCTTGTTTTAACCTGTCGAAGTGTCTTGAATTACCGAGATACCGAGTCTGATCGGAACGTCTTGGGAGGAGGTCTATTCCTTCGTTGACCGTGAGAGCTTGTCATGGGCTAAGTTGGGACTCCCCTGCAGGGATTGAACTTTCGAAAGCCGTGCCCGCGGTTATGGGCAGATGGGAATTTGTTAATGTCCGGTTGTAGATAACTTGAACCTTAACTTAATTAAAATGAATCAACTGAGTGTGTTACCGTGATGGCCTCTTCTCGGCGGAGTCCGGGAAGTGGACACGGTGTTGGAGTAATGTTTGCGCAGGTTGCTCTCTAGTTTCTCGCTCGCGCTTTGCCTCCTCTTCTCGCTCTCTTTTACGGATAAGTTAGCCACCATACTTGCTAGTCGCTTGCTGCAGCTCCACCTATATTTTACCTTGCCTTACCTACAAGCTTAAATAGTCTTGATCGCGAGGGTGCGAGATTGATGAGTCCCTGTGGCTCACAGATTACTATTACACCAGATGCAGGGCCTAATGATTCCACTCCAGGAGACGCGTATGAGCTCAAGTGGGAGTTCGATGAAGACTCTCAACGTTACTATGTTTCCTTTTCCGATGATCAGTAGTGGTGCCCAGTTGGGGGTGAACGGGACCGTTGTCGCATGTTGGGTTCTCTTTTATTTTGGCGCCATAGTCAGGTCATGAGTGTTTGGATGATGTAATGTTATTTATGTACTTGATTGACGTGGCGAGTGTAAGCCAACTATGTTATCTCCCCTTTATTATTATATTACATGGGATGTTGTGAAGATTGCCTAACTTGCGACATATGCCTTCAATGCAATTATGTCTCTAAGTCGTGCCTCGACACGTGGGAGCTATAGTCGCATCGAGGGTGTTACATTTAGCCACGGTAAGCAGCCTCAAGAAAAGGAAGCAACAACTTAGAGCTGCCCAAGATTTGCTAGCTGATAGATGGACTGAAGTCCTTGCGGCCGAAGAGTACGAACTCGAACGCCCCTCCAAGAGTTACCCGAAGCGCAGGCCGCTACCCCGATCAGAGGAGGAAGCACCTACATCACCAGCGCATGACATGGCAGACCGGCCACCTCGCGGCCGCGACAGAGAGGCCTCTCGGCCCTCCACCCAAGCCATGCCCCGACGCCGCTCAACTAAGGCACGGGAAAATGCGCCCGACCTGCGAGACATACTGGAGGATAAGGCAAGACAAACAAGATCGATATACGGATCGCGCAGGCGTCCTACGGCATGTGACAATGATCTTCACTCCGGATACAACAAATCCGGCCGGGCCGAACACAATAGACATAGCTCTTCCGAGCTGCGTCGTGATATAGCCCAGTACAGAGGCGCCGCACACCCGCTATGCTTCACGAATGAAGTAATGGATCACAAAATCCTAGAGGGTTTCAAACCCGTAAATATCGAATCATACGATGGCAGAACAGATCCGGCGGTATGGATCGAGGATTATCTCCTTCACATCCACATGGCACGCGGCGATGATCTACACGCCATCAAATACCTCCCGCTCAAACTTAAAGGACCGGTCCGGCATTGGCTTAACAGCTTGCCAGCAGACTCAATCGGTTCTTGGGAGGACCTGGAAGCCGCATTCCTCGACAACTTCCAGGGCACTTACGTGCGACCGTTGGATGTCGACGACTTAAGCCACATAATTCAGCAGCCAGAAGAATCGGCCAGACAATTATGGACACAGTTCCTAACAAAGAAAAACCAGATAGTTGACTGTCCGGACGCAGAGGCCCTAGCAGCCTTCAAGCATAACATCCACGACGAGTGGCTTGCCCGGCACCTGGGACAGGAAAAGCCGAAATCCATGACAGCCCTCATGACACTCATGACCCGCTTTTGCGCGGGAGAAGACAGCTGGCTAGCTCGCAGTAACAACTTATCAAAGAACCCTGGTAATTCGGATACCAAGGACAAAAGTGGCAGGACACGCCGGAATAAGCAAAAACGCCGCGTTAACAGCGACAGCAATGAAGACACGGCAGTCAATGCCGGATTCAAAGGCTATAAATCCGGTCAGCGGAAAAAGCCATTCAAAAAGAATACTTAGGGCCCGTCCAGTTTGGACCGAATACTCGATCGCTTGTGCCAGATACATGGCACCCCCGAAAGGCCAGCCAATCACACTAACAGGGATTGTTGGGTGTTCAAGCAGGCAGGCAAGTTAAGGGCCAAAAACAAAGACAAGGGGCTGCACAGCGACGACGAGGAGCCCAAGCCGCCGAACAACAATGGACAGAAGGGCTTTCCCCCACAAGTGCGGACGGTGAACATGATACCCACATTCCCAAGCGGGAGCGGAAGTGTGCGCTATGGGACGTATACGCGATAGAGCCAGTCGCCCCAAAATTCAACCCATGGTCCTCCTGCCCGATCACTTTTGATCGAAGGGACCATCCCACTAGCATCCATCATGGCGGCTTCGCCGCATTGGTTCTCGACCCAATCGTCGACGGATTTCATCTCACAAGAGTCCTCATGGACGGCGGCAGTAGCCTGAACCTGCTTTATCAGGATACAGTGCAAAAAATGGGCATAGATCCCTCAAGGATTAAGCCCACAAGAACGACCTTTAAAGGCGTTATACCAGGTGTAGAAGCCAACTGTACAGGCTCAGTAACACTTGACATGGTCTTCGGATCCCCGGACAATTTTCGAAGCGAAGAGTTAATCTTCGATATAGTCCCGTTTCGCAGTGGCTACCACGCCCTGCTCGGACGAACCGCATTCGCAAAATTCAATGCGGTGCTGCACTACGCATATCTCAAGCTCAAGATGCCAGGCCCTCGAGGAGTAATTACGGTCAACAGAAACACCGAACGCTCCCTCCGTACGGAGGAGCATACGGCAACTCTCGCAGCGGAGGTACAAAGTAGCCTTCTCAGGCAATTCTCCAGTCCAGCCATTAAAAAACCAGACACTGCCAAGCGCGCCCGGAGTAACCCACGGCAGGACCGCCTGGCACACTCTGAGCAAGCGTAGCAATGCGGCCCCAACCCCAGCTTTCGCCACATAGCGAAACCAGTACCTCGCGTACATAACTACGCCCTTGAAATACCATGGGCACAGGGGAAGGGGCACAATAACGGCATGCCCAAAATATGGCTTAAAACGTACTAGGGGCTGCCGGATTCTTTTTTTAATTTTTTCTTACTTTCAGGACTCCATACTTCGGACGACCTGTTCGGCAATTCGACTGCCGCACAAACGATGCAAGATCCAGGGAGGCAGACAAGCCATGCCGCATTATGGAACTCCCAGGTGGTCTCTATTACGAGCAGTATACCTGTTTTAAATAGAATTCCGCGGCCTGCCCCTGGTCAGGACATGTTCAATAGTCCAATACCTTTTTGCTTATCGCACTATTTGTATCGTTCGGCTTTGATAAATAGCCTCTCTATAAAACAATGCATAGCTTTTTGTCTATTTTTTTGCATTACTCTCTTTTATACATGTTCATTAATGACATGTTGCACCCGTACACTATGGTACGACAAGTACGCCAGGGGCTTCAGTACCCTTTAATATGGTGTGAGAAGTCCGTACACTTATGTAAGTGCATCTAGTGCCACCCCTAGTTGGTTTTGGAGTATTGACGACAAACCTAGTTGAGGGACTAATGTGTTTGTGAGAATTGCAGGATAACACAGGTAGAAGTCCCTCATTGATTCGTTTTTCCTACCAGAGATGACCCCTAAAAATGTATGAAGACATTGAAGTCAAAAGTGGTATATGAAGATATTCACATTGAAGACTATGACAAGAGAAGACACCACATGAAGCCTATGGAGCTCGAAGACTTAGATCTTTCATAGTTCTCTTTCTTTTGAGTTGAGTCATAGGAACCACCGTACTGTTAAGTGGGGTCCAAGAGAACCAGTCAGAATGACTGAAGTGATGCCTAACCAAAAACCTATGTCTTCGAGTGAAGACTATGAGAGCGAATCTTGTCCAGAGTCGGACAAGTCAGCTTTGCTTGCAGCCCAAGTAAAGTTGCCGTGTGAGTTTGAAATCTGACCGTTGGAACACGTGTCAGTTCCTTAGTGACCCAGGGTCATTTCGGACAAATCAGGTCGGGTTGCCAAGTGGCTATAAATAGCCCACCCCCTACAACCATAAACGGTTGGCTGCTCAGATTGAGAGTACGGCTTTTGTCGTTTGAGAGCAACCCACCTCGAAGCCTTTGAGAGAGAATTCCTTGCGAGGATAAAGGCCTAACCACCCAGAGCCAAAGAGAATTAGGCATCACTTAAGTCTTCTTGTCTGTGTGATCTGAAGACTTATTACACTTGAGGACTGTGCATCCTCCAGCCGGTTAGGCGTCGCATTCTGAGCATCCAAGGGACATTGTGGATTGCCGGTGAACGAAGTCTGTGAAGGTTTGGGAGTCTACCTTGAAGACTTACCAGAGTGATTAGGCGAGGTCTGTGTGACATTAGCTTAAGGGGAATACGGTGAGGACAGCTGGGTGTCCTGAGCTGCGTGTTCAGGACTGGGTGTCCGTGACTGTGTGTCCTAAGGTTTAAATACCTAGCCACCCTAACCAGACGTACAGTTGTCACAGCAACTGGAACTGGTCCAACAAATCATTGTCTTCAACGAGTCACTGGTTTCATCTTCCCTTCCCTTTACTTACTGTTACTCCTTGTGAAGTCATTGTATGTTTGCACTATCTTTTGTCTTCACTGAGTGACAGCTAGTTCTGTTTGGCTTCACAATATCTTCCTACCTGATCCTTACTACATTGCTGCTATTAGTCATTATGCTTTCACTCTATTGAAGTATGTTTGCACTATCTTTTGTCTTCACTGAGTGACAGCTAGTTCTGTTTGGCTTCACAATATCTTCCTACCTGATCCTTACTACATTGCTGCTATTAGTCATTATGCTTTCACTCTATTGAATACTTGACTATGGCTTGCCTAGTGTAGTCTACCTTCCGCTGCAGGGTATTAGGTTTGTTTCTATCGTTTGTCTTCATAACTCCCACGTTTTGAAGACTTTCATAAAAATCGCCTATTCACCCCCCCTCTAGTCGATATAACGCACTTTCAACTTTCACACGTGCGGCACCCCGAACTTATAGCACTATATGCATCGGCTCCGAATCATGATTTGGGTCAATAGTTGGGTTTGCCCGGCTCCTATGTTTTGGTGCCTTACGTTCCACTCTATCAGCTAAGGTAGCACTAGGAGAACCACTGCGATTGTGCCCCGGTTGAGCTGGGTTAAGCACCTCAGTGGAGAAAGCTAAAACTGACTGTCATGATGAGGCGAGAGACCGGTCGCTGTTCGAGAGGTTTTTCGAGTCCCTAAAGGCTTATGCCGCTTCGAGCGAGGAGCTGGATAACCCTGGCCAAGGCGTGGATAGCGCCCCGAACTCGGTCTTCCGAACTAGGGGCTTCGCCGAAATTTAAAATTATAAAGTTCTATGGCTAAGTGAGAGTGTTCAAGCATTATAGTCCGATTGCCTGGTTCGTTGTGCTGAGCGCCTCCCTCGAAGGACCCGAACACCCCAGCACTAGTGGCATGGGGGCAGAAGCCGACGACTGGCCATCTCTCAATTTTTGATAAACGGCCGCACAGAAAATAATATTTTAAATTCAATAAGCATTGCTTAGCGCATATGAACAAGTTTTCAGCGCACAAGATAAACACGAGCGAGTTCATTCAAAAATTACATCCTTGGTACATTCATCCTCCACAAGGCGGGCACCCGGAAGAACATCCTTATAGTAGTTCTCAGGCTTGCGATGCTCCTTCCCCGGCGGCGGCCCGTCCTTCACAAGCTTCTCACCGTCTAGCTTACCCCAGTGCACCTTTGCATGGGCAAGGGCCCGACAGGCACCTTCGATGCAGACGGAGCGCTTGATGACCTCGAGCCTTGGACAGGCCTCCACCAGCCGCCGCACCAGCCCGAAGTAGCTCCCAGGCAGGGCCTGTCCGGGCCACAGCCGAACTATGGAGCCCTTCATGGCCTGTTCGGCCGCCTTGTGGAGCTCGACCAGCTGTTTCAGCTGGTCGCTCAAGGGCACAGGGTGTCTGGCCTCAGCATACTGAGACCAGAACACCTTCTCCGTTGAGCTGCCCTCTTCAGCTCGGTAGAATGCGGCGGCGTCGGATACGCTGCGGGGAAGATCTGCGAATGCCCCTGGAGAACTCTGGATTTGGGTAAGTAACAAGTAGTTTACTTTTATATTTCTGCTTTGCATAAAGAATGCCTTACCTGCTGCTATCTTCTTCATCTCCTCCAACTCTTGGAGGGCCTTTTGGGCTTCGGCCTTGGCAGACTTGGTAGTCTCAAGGGCCGCCGCAAGCTCGGACGCTTGGGTCTTTGACTCAAGCTCCAAACTCTCATGTTTTTTCATGAGAGCCTGAAGCTCTTACTGCACCTCGCCGACCTGAGCCCCAAGTTTCTCTCGCTCGGTGCGCTCCGCGGCCATTTTCTTTTCGGCCTCGGACATCGCCTGCTTGAGGGTCGCCACCTCAGTTGTGGCCCCTATAATAAGAAGTGTAATCCTGTTATTTTTTGCAATCGCGCCTCTCTATAGGCACTTTTTTCTGTAAGGTATTTCTTACCTTCTTTCTCCTCGAGCTGCCGCTTGGCAAGGCCGAGCTCTTGCTCGGTCCGCTCGAGTCCCTGTTTCAGGGCACCCACCTCCGCAGTCAGTGCGGCGGTGGCTAGCAGTGAAGCCTGCATACGCATATTGACTCTTTGTTGTTAGACTCCTGCGAAATTTAATAGATCCTCTATTCGGCTTTTCTTTCCGAACGCCAGACAGAGCATCAGGGGCTACTGTCTATGCGGTAATATTTTTACATATTTTTACTTACCTCAAAGCCTGTTAGAAGGCTAGCGCAAGCTTCAGTCAGTCCGCTCTTGGCGGACTGAACCTTCTGGATCACCGCACTCATAATAGTACGGTGCTCCTTGTCGATGGAGGCGCCGTCAAGCACCTCCAGCAGATTGTCCAGCACCTCCGGTTGGACGGAGGCCGCCGGCTCAGAAGACTTGCTCCTCCTGGAAGGAGTTTGCCTACCGTAGTCCGGAACTATTGAAGATTCCGGCGCGGTGTCCGGCATAAAGCCGGACTTGGAGCCCTGGGGGGTCTTGCCCCCTTTACTCCTGGAGTCCGGGAGGTCGCCTTGCGGCTCCTCCAGGACCACCTCCTGCCCTGGAGCTCGTTGTGACGCCGCTTCGGCGTCATCCGCAGCGCAGGGGGAGACAGTGGGCGGAACTGAGTTCACGTCCGATGAATCCAGGGAGCCGCTCGACGACTCGTTGAGTTCGGCCCGGGGCGGGCTGCATGATTATATTCGACATTAGGGAAAGCTGTGCAACAAAAGGAATACCATGAGTTACTCTGGTATCCGAATACTTACGATTTGGCCGGATGCCTGGCCCTGTCCGGCCACTCCTCTTCATCCTTGTCGGCGTCGGGGGCGTAGTCCGACGGAGGGGTTTTCCTCTTCTTGGACCCTTCGCCCCCCCCCCTACTGGGGCGGCCTTCCTCTTCTTTCCCCCCCCCCTGCTGGAGGGGGAGAGGTTTCTTCTTCCTCCTCCTCGTCTCCACGGGAGGAGTGTGTCTCGGACTCATCGGATGATGAGTCCGAACCCACCACGTTACGGGCACTCTTTCGAGTCCCCGTGGTCTTCTTCTTCTTGGCCTTCTTTTCCGGCACCACATAAGGCACCGGAGCCAGCAGCTTCACTAGTAGAGCTAGGGCTGGGTCTTCGGGCAGAGGAGCCGGACAGTTAATCGGTCCGAATATCGCCCGCCAAGCCTGTCAAAGGTAAGGGAGTTTAGATCCCGCATAGAGTTAAACTATGAAAAAAGCTGAACATCCTGTAAAAGGTGAAGATAGCTTACCTCGCTAGCGTGACGCTGCGAGCTGTATCAGCGGTCCTCGGAAGTGGATGCGGGAGCCCTGGCACCTTTGATTAGCGCCTTCCAGACGTCTTCATACGTCGTGTCAAAGAGCCTGTTAAGGGTTCGGTGTTGTGCCAGGTCGAACTCCCACAGAGTAAAGTCCCGTTGTTGACACGGGAGGATTCGGCAAACGAGCATGACCTGGACTACATTTACAAGCCTGATTGGCTTGTTTACCAGGGACTGGATGCATGTCTTCAGTCCGGTCACCTCTTCCTCGTTACCCCATGATAGGCCCGTCTCTTTCCAGGACATGAGCCGCGTGGGGGGTCCAGATCGGAACTCGGGGGCTGTGATCCATTTCGGATCACGTTGGCAATCTTGCCCGCCATGGCTCCTCCGCACTCCGCCTAGCTGCCGCACACCACCTTGGGCTTGACGTTGAAGGTCTTGAGCTAGAGGCCGAAATGGGGGCGGATGCGGAGGAAAGCCTCACACACGATGATAAACGCCGAGATATTGAGGATGAAGTTCGGGGCCAGATCGTGGAAATCCAGGCCGTAGTAGAACATGAGCCCCCGGACGAATGGGTGAAGTGGAAAACCCAGTCCGCGAAGGAAGTGGGGAAGGAATACTACCCTCTCGTGGGGCCTTGGGGTGGGGAGGAGCTGCCCCTTCTCGGGAAGCCGGTGCGCGATGTCTTTGGACAAATATCCGACCTTCCTAAGCTTTTTGACGTCGCCCTCCGTAACGGAGGAGACCTTCCACTTGCCTCCCGCTCCGGACATCGCTGGAGAAGGTCGAGGTGGGAAGTGCGGGCTTGGGCGCTGGAGATCGGGTGCGCAGGAGATGGATAGGCAGGGGAGGAAGAAGGCGCAGGTAAAAATGGTGGATCCTTATCCCCTCATATGGGCGGATGCGGTTATGCGTCCCCACCTGCCTAATAAAACTCGCTTGCCTCCCAAGCACCGTGGTAAATGGCACGGTTAGGGTTACCCATGTCCGTATTGATGAGAATCCCGTAAAAAGGGCACACGATCTCTGCTTTGACAAGACGTGCCAAGGAAGCCGCCTCGCAAAACATGCTGAGGTGGAAGAGTAAAAACGATTCGAGTAAAGAACTTGGTCGTAGTGTGATGACGCACTGCGGAATACGTCGGCAGATTTGATTTGTGTCAATATTATTGTCTCTATGGCAATATGTGGGAACTTATTTTGCAGAGCCGGGCACTACTCTTAGTGTTTACAATCTTCTATGAAGGACTTGGAGGAGGAACCCGCCTTGCAATGCCGAAGACAATTTGCGCGCCGGACTCGTCGTCATTGAAGCCTGGTTCAGGGGCTACTGAGGGAGTCCTGGATAAGGGGGTGTTTGGGTAGCCGGACTATACCTTCAGCCGGACTCATGGACTATGAAGATACAAGATTGAAGACTTCGTCCCGTGTCCGGATGGGACTTTTCTTGGCGTGGAAGGCAAGCTTGGCGATGCGGATATTCAAGATCTCCTACCATTGTAACCAACTTTATGTAACCCTAACCCTTTCCGGTGTCTATATAAACCGGAGGGTTGTAGTCCATAGGCAATCAACTCCATACACAACAATCATACCATAGGCTAGCTTCTAGGGTTTAGCCTCCTTGATCTCGTGGTAGATCTACTCTTGTACTACCCATATCATCAATATTAATCAAGCAGGAGTAGGGTATTACCTCCATCGAGAGGGCCCGAACCTGGGTAAAAAACATCGTGTCCCTTGTCTCCTGTTACCATCCGGCCTTGACGCACAGTTCGGGACCCCTACCCGAGATCCGCCGGTTTTGACACCGACACTCGTTGTCAACCGTCGCACCCAAGCGTGCTAGGTCCGTCATGACTTGATTAAAGGCGTTCATATACTCCACAAGATCCGACCCCTCCTGCATCCTCATCCCATACAACTTTTGCTTTAGATACACCTTGGTCGTCGTAGTCTTGGACATAAACTGACTTTACAGCTTCTCCCAGATCTTCTTCGGCGAATTCTCATCCATCACATGATAAATAACCTGGTCCGACAGACACAACCGTATAGTGGCTGCTTTCAACTATAACTCCTCCCAGTCATCCGCCTCCATCTTAGCTGGCTTGGCTTCCTGCAACAACGCCTTCAAGCATCCCTGTTGTGCCAACAAATCTTTCACCCTTGTCTGCCATAACCCAAAGCTTCCAGTTCCGTTGAACTTCTCCACCTCAAACCTGGTACCCGATGACGCCATGGTTCTTTGTACGGCTGACCCTGTGAAAAATTATCCGAGCTTTGCACGCGATGCCCCAAGTACACGAACAAGATCTCCGCGTACTAATAGCAAAACCAACCAAAAAATCCTTCCAGTCTTCACGTGTTCTGCTCCCGTCTTGGCTCAACTCTTGGATGCTAGCGTTTGTTACGCCTCTGCCCTTGCTTCCGATGGATGCAATGGATTTGTTTCTGGCCGATTTGATCTGCTTTTTTTGCCTCGTCTTGCCCCTTGCCCGACTGCCTTCTTTTAAAGTGCGCGTGCACGACTCCAGCAGTCCGGCTCGGCTACGAGGACTTCCCAGGACTCAGTCCTATTTTTGATTCCAAACAAACTCGGTCGTTGTACGCGTTTCATTCCTGCCTTCCACCGGAGTCCGACGTGTCCACGTCTGCACGTATACCCGAGCAACCGAACAGACTCCAACTGTCGGCCTTCCGCTCGATACGGCCCAACACGGCTTGGCCAGCCGCGTGGCTCCCCTTGCTGCTCCCGTGCGTCGCGCCTAGCGCCAGGCCACGCGCCGCCGTCATGGATGCCTGCCCTGCGTGCCGCTTAGTCGGATACTCCTTGCCGCCCAATGAACGTTAAGACGATTTCAATTGCTTCGAGATCACGATCCGTAGCCTCGTCGAACCTTGCTCTGATACCACTTGTTAGAATTAATCCGAAGCATACCGTTGATCATTCGAGGAACAAGCAATCATAGACAATGACGACACTGATATTTGTTAACGAGGTTCGGCAAACTCGCCTACTCCCTGGGGCAATGACTACGGACGCTCCTCCCCGAGATACCGCAACACCGGCCACCCGGGCGCCGGCACAAGCCGCCAGCACCCCTTGCGAGCCTGTCGCTATCTAGTCGTCATGGGTTACAACGTGGGGTGCCTCCTCATATATAAGAGGCTAAGGGTATAACGTGTCCGACTCCGATACTACAAGTATCCTACCCACACTACAACACCAAGTTCAAACGTAATCCAACTAGTACACAATATTCGACACAAACACAACAGTATTCGTCAATGCGTGTGAGTCTTTCTTTTCTTCTTCAGGCTCGCTGACAGGAACTTGCTACAGTGTTCGTGGTATTCTACGAATATATAGCTGGCCGTTGCCAGGCGTACTTTGTGGTTTGGATTTAGAAATTACATACCCGTGGAACCGTCTCTGTATTCTCTCCCAACTGCTGATTCGATGAGAAGCTCAGTAGGTGGGTCGGCATCCACGTAGTGACTACTCTGCGTCATTGATCATTGATACAACATCCATCCTACGGGCGCAAGCAATCTTAATGCGACACCAAGATTTATAAATAGCGTTGGTTCATGTCATCCGCTCCTTGAAGCAATGCCTACGGGTGACCGGTCGTCTAGCGGTTTCATACCGTCCTGACTTTGTATATTACTAGCAAATATACCCGTGCGTTGCACCGGGAGAAAAAGAAATCATTCATAATACACCCACTCGACATTATCAGCAAATCCCTTGTTGCACAAAAACATAAATGTGGGCTGAATTTTGAAATGTACTCAAGATGTTTTCAATTTATTAGACAACAAAAATAATCTACTCGATAAAAAATAAACAAAAAAAGAAAAAAATGAAATTTTTAAATAATTGATGCGCAAGATAATAGCATATTTGAAATTTGCACATTTTGGGGAAATTTTCATGTATAGTATGTTACATTTCGTGTTAGAATTTGAAAGATATGAATATTTTAAAAAGTACTTGAATCTGCCTGATAAAAGAAAAATTATATAAAAAGGTAGAAAAGTGGGATAGTGTGGACTCAAACCTAGGTCCCCCAGGGAGAAGGTTGGCGCTCTAGCCATTGGGCTACTGCATCCATGTCATACATTTGCGGGTCGCTTCATTAAAAGGCAAACCCAGGCGCAGCAACCTAGGAAGAAATCGAATCGATTTTTTCTCACTTATGGGTGACGTAATGGGTAATATGTGGCAACTTCAGGGGCAATTTTCGTGACATACCGTTAGAAACAATAACTACTTTATCATTAGGTATAGATTAAAACTCGGTTACCAACTCTTTAAGACTAAACCAGATTGAAGCGGAATCAGATTCTCTTCAGGTAATTAACTTCTGCAATGGCCAAGAAAGCTAGTGGGATGAAGTTGCGGCTCTCTTCGCGGAATGCACTGATATTAGTACGTCGATTGGGAAGGTTATTTTTAAGCATTGTATTCGTTCTTGTAATTAAGCGGCACATATGCTAGCTAACTTCTCTTTTTGTAATAAGTCAAATCTCAGTTGGTTAATAGAGCCACTTGATATCATTGTCAGAAAGCTCGTGGACGATGTAAGTATTCTATAATTCAATAAAGCTTGCCATGATGGCCTTTCTTAAAAAAAACTCCATTGCCATGACATGATATGTAGATGCCTATGTTTTGACGCCGATGATTTATTATGCACTCGTATAAATCATAATCGTCCGGAGATAATTTATGTGTTTACTTCATTGCCTGTCGAGGCATATATGTTTCCGTCATGTGTGTCATGACTTATAGTCAATATGAGTACGTAAAAAACACAAATAGATAGAAATCCAACTTTGAAAAGGAAAAAAAATGTAGAGCCAAAACCGGCAATGAAGAAAAAATGCATGCATAGCGAGAATCAAGCTATTTTATTGGTTAATCTACCTGGTTATTTATTATTACCAAATCTGGCCAATTTAATTGAGTGCTCCCGTGTCCACAAGTGTCCAGGTGCCCACCAACCATCTCGTGTAGGCGACGCGCTTCATCTGATCCCAGATGCGCACCGATGTCTTCCCTGTCCTCCATCATCCTTAATCCTTATCTTCTCAGCCACACCCTCTCTTCTCTCTGTCCACAACATGGAAGCGTAGCCACTGCAGTCCTCTCAACGGCCACTGCTGCTTCAAGGGCCTCCCCGCAGTTGTGGGGATCCAGATCGCAACACCGAACCTCCCCCCTCCTCCACGCGCTCAGCGCCCGATCCACCTCATGCGCCTCTCCGCAGCACCTCCTTTTCCCTCTCTTCCTTCCCCTGCCTCTCAGGTCTTTCCTTTTTCCTTGGCCATGAGAGCATGAGCATGCAGGGAGCCTTGCCGCTGTGACCACCATAGGCCTCCTAGCGACGCCGCCGCCCGTCATCCCCTAGGACCAGCCCCATTGACTGTCCCAGTCCGTCCCTCCTCCCCTTTCTTGCTCGCGCGGGGTATCTTGATAGAGAATTTAGTAATTTCAAAATTTTCTTACACACACGCAAAATCATGATGATGCATAGCAACGAAAGGGAAGAATGTGTCCATATACTCTCGTAGACCGAAAGCGGAAGCGTTAGCACAACGCAGTTGATGTAGTCGTACGTCTTCACGATCCGACCGATCAAGTACCGAACGCACGACACCTCCGAGTTCTGCACACGTTCAACTCGATGACGTCCCTCGAACTCTGTTCCAACTGAGTTTTGAGGGAGAGTTCCTCAGCACGACGGCGTGGTGACGATGATGATGTTCTACCGACGTAGGGCTTCGCCTAAGCACCGCTACGATATTATCGAGGTGGATTATAGTGGAGGGGGCACCGCACACGGCTAAGAGATCAAAGAGATCAATTGTTGTGTCTATGAGGTGCCCCCCTCCTTTGTATATAGGGGGGAAGGGGTCCGGCCATGGGGAGGAGGCGCGCCCAAGGGGGGCAATCCTACTCCAAGTAGGTTTTGTCCCCCTTTCCTATTCCAACTAGGAGAAGGGGGAAGGAGGAGGTGGAGAGAAGGAAGGAGAAGGGGGCCGCCGCCCCTTCCCTTTCCCAATTCCGATTGGGGCAAAGGGGGCCGCGCGCCACCTCCTGCCGCCTCTCCTCTTCCACTACTTGGGCCCATGAGGCCCAATAACCTCTCGGGGGGTTCCGGTAACCCACCGGTTTCTCCGGTTTATATCCGATAACCCCCGGAGCTCATCCGGTGTCCGAATATAACATTCCAATATATCAATCTTTATGTCTTGACCATTTCGAGACTCCTCATCATGTCCGTGATCACATACGGGACTCCGAACTACCTTCGGTACATCAAAACACATAAATTCTTAATATAACTATCATCGAACTTTAAGCGTGCGGACCCTACAGGTTCGAGAACTATGTACACATGACCGAGACACGTCTCCGGTCAATAACCAATAGCGGAACCTGGATGCTCATATTGGCTCCCACATATAGTACGAAGATCTTTATCGGTCAAACCGCATAACAACATACGTTGTTCCCTTTGTCATCGGTATGTTACTTGCCCGAGATTCGATCGTCGGTATCTCAATACCTAGTTCTATCTCATTACCGGCAAGTCTCTTTACTCGTTCCGTAATACATCATCCCGCAACTAACTCGTTAGTTGCAATGCTCGCAAGGCCTATAGTGATGTGCATTACCGAGTGGGCCCAGAGATACCTCTCCGACAATCGGAGTGACAAATCCTAATCTCGAAATACGCCAACCCAACAAGTACCTTCGGAGACACCTGTAGAGCACCTTTATAATCACCCAGTTACGTTGTGACGTTTGGTAGCACACAAAGTGTTCCTCCGATAAATGGGAGTTGCATAATCTCATAGTCATAGGAACATGTATAAGTCATGTAGAAAGCAATAACAAAATACTAAACGATCAAGTGCTAAGCTAACGGAATGGGTCAAGTCAATCACATCATTCTCCTAATGATGTGATCCCATTAATCAAATGACAACTCATGTCTATGGCTAGGAAACATAACCATCTTTGATCAACAAGCTAGTCAAGTAGAGGCATACTAGTGACACTCTGTTTGTCTATGTATTCACACAAGTATTATGTTTCCGGTTAATACAATTCTAGAATGAATAATAAACATTTATCATGATATAAGGAAATAAATAATAACTTTATTATTGCCACTAGGGCATATTTCCTTAAGTCTCCCACTTGCACTAGAGTCAATAATCTAGATTACACAGTAATGATTCTAACACCCATGGAGCCTTGGTGCTGATCATGTTTTGCTCGTGGAAGAGGCTTAGTCAACGGGTCTGCAACATTCAGATCCGTATGTATCTTGCAAATTACTATGTCTCCCACCTAGACTTGATCCCAGGTGGAGTTGAAGCGTCTCTTGATGTGCTTGGTTCTCTTGTGAAATCTGGATTCCTTTGCCAAGGCAATTGCACCAGTATTGTCACAAAAGATTTTCATTGGACCCGTTGCACTAGGTATGACACCTAGATCGGATCTGAACTCCTTCATCCAGACTCCTTCATTTGCTGCTGCCGAAGCAGCTATGTACTCCGCTTCACACGTAGATCCTGCCACAACGCTTTGTTTAGATCTGCACCAACTGACAGCTCCATCGTTCAATACAAACACGTATCTTGTTTGCGATTTAGAATCGTCTGGATCAGTGTCAAAGCTTGCATCGACGTAACCATTTACGACTAGCTCTTTGTCACCTCCGTAAACGAGGAACATATCCTTAGTCCTTTTTAGGTATTTCAGGATGTTCTTGACTACTATCCAGTGATCCACTCCTGGATTACTTTGGTACCTCCCTGCTAGACTTATAGAAAGGCACACATCAGGTCTGGTACACATCATTGCATACATGATAGAGCCTATGGCTGAAGCATAGGGAACATCTTTCATCTTCTCTCTATCTTCTGAAGTGGTCGGGCATAGAGTCTTACTCAATTTCACACCTTGTAACACATGCAAGAACCCTTTCTTTGCTTGATCCATTTTGAACTTCTTTAAAACTTTGTCAAGGTATGTGCTTTGTGAAAGTCCAATTAAGCGCCTTGATCTATCTCTATAGATCTTGATGCCCAATATATAAGCAGCTTCGCCGAGGTGTTTCATTGAAAAACTCTTATTCAAGTATCCTTTATGCTATCCAGAAATTCTATATCATTTCCAATCAGCAATATGTCATCCACATATAATATCAAAAATGCTACAGAGCTCCCACTCACTTTCTTGTAAATACAGACTTCTCCAAAAGTCTGTATAAAACCATATGCTTTGATTACACTATCAAAGCGTTTATTCCAACTCCGAGAGGCTTGCACCAGTCCATAAACGGATCGCTGGAGCTTGCACGCTTTGTTAGCTCCCTTTGGATCAACAAAACCTTCCGGTTGCATCATATACAACTCTTCTTCCAGAAATCAATTCAGGAATGCAGTTTTGACATCCATTTGCCAAATTTCATAATCATAAAATGCGGCAATTGGTAACATGATTCGGACAAACTTAAGCATCGCTACGGGTGAGAAAGTCTCATCGTAGTCAATCCCTTGAACTTGTCGAAAACCTGTTGCAACAAGTCGAGCTTTATAGCCAGTAACATTACCGTCAGCATCACTCTTCTTCTTGAAGATCCATTTATTCTCAATGGCTTACCGATCATCGGGCAAGTCAACCAAAGTCCACACTTTGTTCTCATACATGGATCCCATCTCAGATTTCATGGCCTCAAGCCATTTTGCGGAATCTGGGCTCGCCATCACTTCTTCATAGTTCATAGGTTCGTCATGGTCTAGTAACATAACCTCCAGAACAGGATTACCGTACAACTTTGGTGCGGATCTTACTCTGGTTGATCTACGAGGTTCAGTAACAACTTGATCTGAAGTTTCATGATCATCATCATTAATTTCCTCACTAATTGGTGTAGGTGTCACAGGAACCAGTTTGTGTGATGAACTACTTTCCAATAAGGGAGCAGATACAGTTACCTCATCAAGTTCTACTTTCCTCCCACTCACTTCTTTCGAGAGAAACTCCTTCTCTAGAAAGGATCCAAATTTAGCAACAAAAGTCTTGCCTTCAGATCTGTGATAGAAGATGTACCCAACAGTTTCCTTTGGGTATCCTATGAAGACACATTTCTCCAATTTGGGTTCGATCTTATCAGGTTGAAGCTTTTTCACATAAGCATCGCAGCCCCAAACTTTAAGAAACGACAACTTTGGTTTCTTGCCAAACCACAGTTCATAAGGTGTCATCTCAACGGATTTTGATGGTGCCCTATTTAACGTGAATGCAGTCGTCTCTAAAGCATAACACCAAAATGATAGCGGTAAATCATTAAGAGGCATCATAGATCGCACCATATCTAGTAAAGTACGATTATGACGTTCGAACACACCATTACGCTGTGGTGTTCCTGGTGGCGCGAGTTGCGAAACTATTCCGCGTTGTTTCAAATGTTGACCAAACTCGTAACTCAAATATTCTCCTCCATGATCATATCGTAGAAACTTTATTTTCTTGTTATGATGATTTTCCACTTCACTCTGAAATTCTTTGAACTTTTCAAATGTTTCAGACTTATGTTTCATTAAGTAGATATACCCATATCTTCTTAAATCATCTATGAAGGTGAGAAAATAACGATACCTGCCACAAGCCTCAACATTCATTGGACCACATACATCTGTATGTATGATTTCCAACAAATCTGTAGTCATCTTGCCCATTAGGCACTGTTCGCAAGTACCAAGTGATTCATAATCAAGTGGTTCCAAAAGTCCATCAGTATGGAGTTTCTTCGTGCGTTTTACACTGATATGACCTAAACGGCAGTGCCACAAATAAGTTGCACTATCATTATCAACTCTGCATCTTTTGGCCTCAATATTATGAATATGTGTATCACTACTATCGAGATTTAATATAAATAGACCACTCTTCAAGGGTGCATGACCGTAAAAGATATTACTCATATAAATAGAACAACCATTATTCTCTGATTTAAATGAATAACCGTCTCGCATCAAACAAGATTCAGATATAATGTTCATGCTCAACGCTGGCACCAAATAACAATTATTTAGGTCTAAAACTAATCCCGAAGGTAGATGTAGAGGTAGCATGCCGATCGCGATCACATCGACTTTGGAACCATTTCCCATGCGCATCGTCACCTCGTCCTTAGCCAATCTTCACTTAATCCGTAGTCCCTGTTTCGAGTTGCAAATATTAGCAACAAAACCAGTATCAAATACCCAGGTGCTACTGCGAGCATTAGTAAGGTACACATCAATAACATGTATATCACATATACCTTTGTTCACCTTGCCATCCTTCTTATCCGCCAAATACTTGGGGCAGTTCTGCTTCCAGTGACCAGTTTGTTTGCAGTAGAAGCACTCAGTCTCAGGCTTAGGTCCAGACTTGGGTTTCTTCTCCTGAGCAGCAACTTGTTTGCTGTTCTTCTTGAAGTTCCCCTTCTTCTTCCCTTTGCCTTTTTTCTTGAAACTAGTGGTCTTGTTGACCATCAACACTTGATGCTCTTTCTTGATTTCTACCTTCACAGCCTTTAGCATTGCGAAGAGCTTGGGAATCGTATTATCCATCCCTTGCATGTTATAGTTCATCACGAAGCTTTTGTAGCTTGGTGGCAGTGATTGAAGAATTATGTCAATGACGCTATCATCCGGAAGATTAACTCCCAATTGAATCAAGTGATTGTTATACCCAGACATTTTGAGTATATGCTCACTGACAGAACTATTATCCTCCATCTTGCAGCTGTAGAACTTATTGGAGACTTCATATCTCTCAATCCGGGCATTTTCTTGAAATATTAACTTCAACTCCTGGAACATCTCATATGCTCCATGACGTTCAAAACGTCATTGAAGTCCCGGTTCTAAGCCGTAAAGCATGGCACACTAAACTATCGAGTAGTCATCAGCTTTGCTCTGCCAGATGTTCATAACATCTGGTGTTGCTCCTGCAGCAGGTCTGGCACCTAGCGGTGCTTCCAGGACGTAATTCTTCTGTGCAGCAATGAGGATAATCCTCAAGTTACGGACCCAGTCCATCTAATTTCTACCATCATCTTTCAACTTTGCTTTCTCAAGGAATGCATTAAAATTCAATGGAACAATAGCACGGGCCATCTATCTACAATCAACATAGACAAGCAAAATACTATCAGGTACTAAGTTCATGATAAATTTAAGTTCAATTAATCATATTACTTAAGAACTCCCACTTAGATAGACATCCCTCTAATCCTCTAAGTGATCACGTGATCCAAATCAACTAAACCATGTCCGATCATCACGTGAGATGGAGTAGTTTCAATGGTGAACATCACTATGTTGATCACATCTACTATATGATTCACGCTCGACCTTTTGGTCTCACTGTTCCGAGGCCATATCTGCATATGCTAGGCTCGTCAAGTTTAACCTGAGTATTCCGCGTGTGCAACTATTTTGCACCCGTTGTATTTGAACGTAGAGCCTATCACACCCGATCATCATGTGGTGTCTCAGCACGAAGAACTTTCACAACGGTGCATACTCAGGGAGAGCACTTATACCTTGAAATTTAGTGAGAGATCATCTTATAATGCTACCATCAATCAAAGCAAGATAAGATGCATAAAAGATAAACATCACATGCAATCAATATAAGTGATATGATATGGCCATCATCGTCTTGTGCTTGTGATCTCCATCTCCGAAGCACCGTCATGATCACCATCGTCACCGGCGCGACACCTTGATCTCCATCGTAGCATCGTTGTCGTCTCGCCAACTTATACTTCTACGACTATCGCTACCGCTTAGTGATAAAGTAAGGCATTACAGGGTGATTGCATTGCATACAATAAAGTGACAACCATATGGCTCCTGCCAGTTGCCGATAACTCGGTTACAAAACATGATCATCTCATACAATAAAATTTAGCATCATGCCATGACCATATCACATCACAACATGCCCTGCAAAAACAAGTTAGACGTTCTCTACTTTGTTGTTGCAAGTTTTAGGTGGCTGCTATGGGCTGAGCAAGAACCGTTCTTACCTACGCATCAAAACCACAATGATAGTTCGTCAAGTTAGTGTTGTTTTAACCTTCTGAAGGACCGGGCGTAGCCACACTCAGTTCAACTAAAGTTAGAGAAACTAACACCCTCCAGCCACCTGTGTGCAAAGCACGTCGGTAGAACCAGTCTCGCGTAAGCGTACGCGTAATGTCGGTCTAGGCCGCTTCATCCAACAATACCGCCGAACCAAAGTATGACATGCTGGCAAGCAGTATGACTTGTATCACCCACAACTCACTTGTGCTACTCGTGCATATAACATCAACGCATAAAACCAGGCTCGGATGCCACTATTGGGGAACGTAGTAATTTCAAAATTTTCCTACGCACACGAAAGATCATGATCATGCATAGCAATGAGAGGGGAGAGTGTGTCCACATACCCTCATAGACCGAAAGCGGAAGCGTCAGGACAACACGGTTGATGTAGTCGTACGTCTTCATGATCCGACCGATCAAGTACTGAACGCACGACACCTCCGAATTCTGCACATGTTCAACTCGATGACGTCCCTCTAACTCCTATCCAGCCGAGCTTTGAGGGAGAGTTCAGTCAGCACGACGGCGTGGTGACGATGATGATGTTCTACCGACGCAAGGCTTCGCCTAAGCACGACTACGATATCATCAAGGTGGATTATAGTGGAGGGGGGCACCGCACACGGCTAAGAGATCAAAGAGATCAATTGTTGTGTCTACGGGGTGCCCCCCTCCTCCGTATATAGGGGGGGAGGAGGAGGGGGCCGGCCAAGGGGAGGAGGCGCGCACAAGGGGGGGGCAATCCTACTCCAAGTAGGTTTTGTCCCCCTTTCCTATTCCAACTAGGAGAAGGGGGAAGGAGGAGGTGGAGAGAAGGAAGGAGAAGGGGGGTCGCCGCCCCCTTCCCTTTCCCAATTCGGATTGGGGCAAGGGGGGCCGCGCGCCACCTCCTGTCGCCTCTCCTCTTCCACCACTTGGGCCCATGAGGCCCAATAACCCCCCGGGGGGTTCCGGTAACCCACCGGTTTCTCCGGTTTATATTCGATAACCCCCGGAACTCATCCTATGTCCGAATATAACATTCCAATATATCAATCTTTATGTCTCGACCATTTCGAGACTCCTCGTCATGTCCGTGATCACATCCGGGACTCCGAACTACCTTCGGTACATCAAAACACATAAACTCTTAATATAACCGTGATCGAACTTTAAGCGTGCGGACCCTACGGGTTTGAGAACTATGTAGACATGACAGAGACACGTCTCCGGTCAATAACCAATAGAGGAACCTGGATGCTCATATTGGCTCCCACATATTCTACAAAGATCTTTATCGGTCAAACCGCATAACAACATACGTTGTTCCCTTTGTCATCGGTATGTTACTTGCCCGAGATTCGATCGTCGGTATCTCAATACCTAGTTCTATCTCATTACCGGCAAGTCTCTTTACTCGCTCCGTAATACATCATCCCGCAACTAACTCATTAGTTGCAATGCTTGCAAGGCTTATAGTGATGTGCATTACCGAGTGGGCCCAGAGATACCTCTCCGACAATCAGAGTGACAAATCCTAATCTCGAAATACGCCAACCCAACAAGTACCTTCGGAGACACATGTAGAGCACCTTTATAATCACCCAGTTACGTTGTGACCTTTGGTAGCACACAAATTGTTCCTCCGATAAACGGGAGTTGCATAATCTCATAGTCATAGGAACATGTATAAGTCATGAAGAAAGCAATAGCAGAATACTAAGCGATCAAGTGCTAAGCTAACGAAATGGGTCAAGTCAATCGCACCATTCTCCTAATGATGTGATCCCGTTAATCAAATGACAACTCATGTCTATGGCTAGGAAACATAATCATCTTTGATCAACGAGCTAGTCAAGTAGAGGCATACTAGTGACACTCTGTTTGTCTATGTATTCACACAAGTATTATGTTTCCGGTTAATACAATTCTAGCATGAATAATAAACATTTATCATGATATAAGGAAATAAATAATAACTTTATTATTGCCTCTAGGGCATATTTCCTTCAGCCCCTCCCTCACCGGCGGGAGGGCCGATGCCCTGAGGCTGCTTGCCGGAAGCATCTGATGCTACAACGGCGGCTGAGACGTTGCTCCGACGGGCATGCGCGGTGACAGCGACCAGGACTCTATTTGCATTTGTTCTTTATATCCCATCCGCATCTCCACTTTCCTTCACTGGAGATATTTAGGCTGCTTCAAGGGCCTCCTGCTTATCGTCAAGAGTAAATCGTCATCCCGGAACACTACCGGTTGTGATAATCCGATTTCTTCATGGAAGGATCCGATGTTGCGTGCGAATTTGTAGACCTCCTTATTCGTTTGCTTCCGCTTCCCACTTGTTGACTTCTGATGCGGCAAGACCGCTGATGTATAAAAGTTGATGGGATTGGATGCAAAGGAACGAGGTGGGACTATTATTACTTTGTAGACACATTGCAACCTTGGTTTTTCATCAGACATGAAATGCTTAGCTGGTTGTGACATTACATATTCAACTCCTCTCGTGAGGAATATTATTTTTGCCTCCGGGCTCACAGAAATCTTGACCAGAGATTGGTGGGCATGCGCCAGTACATGGGCTGGATCGTTCGCTCGGCCTATTTGGGTGCTGAACGAAACTTCACGTACGAACGACGGGGAAAACGGTGGAAGGACCAAATGGACGAAAATTAGGGGGTAAAAAGCGTTCCATGCTTTATTATTATTAGGGAGAGATTAGAAGGGTTGGGTACGCTTTGTTGTGTCATTAGTGTTGTTGAGATTTTTTTTAAAAAATTACCCATTTTGTTTTAAAAACTCCGCCTATGTTGTTTCAACATAGCCGGTCCCAAGCCCGGGTAAAGGAGGAGGGTTGTGATAGGCTTGGCGAGCCAACGTAAAAACTCAGCCACTCTTATGAAGGTGAAACCCAAAAGATTTTCATTGGGGCGTAACCCTCTCAATGACACGCCACATCGGAACCGGGTGTGGTGGAAAATGGGAAAAGGTCGGGCCGTCACCCCCTGGTGACGCGCCGTATCTTGATCCGGGTACGGTGGCAAGTAAGCGAGGATCAGGTCGTCACATCCTTAGTGGCATGCTACATCGGTGCCCGGATGTACTGGCTGAGCCTAGGAGGATTCTCTTAGGTAGATAGAACATAGTGTCTCTGACAGGGAAGCTTCGGGAGCTAGTTGATGTAGCGACGAGGAGAGGTGTTGATATCCTTTGCGTTCAAGAAACCAAATGGAGGGGACAAAAGGCGAAGGAGGTGGAGGATACCGGTTTCAAGCTGTGGTACACGGGGACGACTGCAAACAGAAATTGCGTAGGCATCTTGATCAACAAGAGCCTCAAGTATGGAGTGGTAGATGTCAAGAGATGTGGGGACCGGATTATCCCGCTCAAGTTGGTAGTTGGGGACTTAGTTCTCAATGTTATCAACACGTATGCCACACAAGTAGGCCACAATGAGAACACCAAGGGGGAGTTCTGGGAAGGCCTGGAAGACATGGTTAGGAGTGTACCGATTGGCGAGAAGTTCTTCATAGGAGGAGACCGCAATGGCCACATAGGTACATCTAACACAGGTTTTGAAGGGGCGCATAGGGGCTTTGGCTATGCCATCAGGAATCAAGAAGGAGAAGATGTCTTAAGCTTTGCTCTAGCCTACGACATGATTGTAGCTAAGACCCTCTTTAGAAAGAGAGAATCACGTATGGTGACCTTTAGTAGTGGCAAACACTCTAGCCAGATTGATTTCATCCTCTCGAGAAGAGAGGATAGGCGTGCGTGCCTAGAGTGTAAGGTGATAGATGGAGAAAGTGTTGTACCTCAGCATAAGCTGGTGTTGACTTCCGCTTTCAGATTCGTGTCTAGCGGGATAAGCATGCCAAAGTCGCTAGAACGAAGTGATGGAAGCTTAAGGGGGAGGTAGCTCAGGCGTTCAAGGAGAGGGTCATTAAGGAGGGCCCTTGGGAGGAAGGAGGGGATGCAGACAATGTGTTGGGAAACGTAGGATGCAATTTAAAAAATCATATGCTCACGCAAGATCTATCTAGGAGATGCATAGCAACGAGAGGGGGAGAGTGTGTTCACGTACCCTCGTAGACTGAAAGCGGAAGCGTTTGACAACGCGGTTGATGTAGTCGAACTTGTTCTCGTTCCGACCGATCAAGCACTGAACGTATGACACCTCCGAGTTTTGCACACATCAGCTCGCTGACGTCCCTCGAACTCTTGATCCAGCAAAGTGTCGAGGGAGAGTTCCATCAGCACGACAGCCTGATGACGGTGATGGTGAAGTGATCTGTGCAGGGCTTCGCCTAAGCACTACGTGAATATGACGAGAGGCGTAAACTGTGGAGGGGGGCGCCACACACGACTAACAGATGTTCGTGTGTGTTCTAGGCGCCCCCTCCCCACGTATATATAGGTGGGAGGGGGAGGAGGACAGCCAAGGGGCGCCCAAGTAGGAGGAATCCTACTTGGGGACCTAGTGCAATTCGCCCCCTTACCATAACTTTCGGAGGGGGAAGGAAGGAGTAGGCAGGAGGGAAGGAAGGGGGAGGCCGAATCCCTCCCCTTCCTTTCTATCTTCTCCTCTTTCCTTCCCCTACTATTTCGGCCTACATGGGGCGCACCAGCCCCTCAGGGGCTGGTTTGTCCCCTACTTGACCCATTAGGCCCACGTAGTTGCCGGGGGGATGCCCGGAGCCCCTTTCGGTGACCCGATATGTACCCGGTACCCCCGGAACACTTCCGTTGTCCGAATATCATTGTCCTATATATGAGTCTTTACCTCTTGGCCATTTCGGGACTCCTCGTCATGTCCGTGATCTCATCCAGGACCCCGAACAACATTTGGTCACCAAATCACATAACTCATATAATACAAATTCGTCATCGAACGTTAAGTGTGCGGACCCTACGGGTTCGAGAACTATGTAGACATGACCGAGACACCTCTCCGGTCAATAACCAACAGCGGAACATGTATTCTCATATTGGTTCCCACATATTCTACGGAGATCTTTATCGGTCGTATCGTAATGACAACATACGTTATTCCCTTTGTCATCGATATGTTACTTGCCTGAGATTCGATTGTCGGTATCTTCGTACCTAGTTCAATCTCGTTACTGGCAAGTCTCTTTACTCGTTCCGTAATACATCATCCCACAACTAACTCATTAGTCACATTGTTTGCAAGGCTTATTATGATGTGCATTACCGAGAGGGCCCAGAGATACCTCTCTAATACTCGGAGTGACAAATCCTAATCTCGATCTATGCCAACCCAACAAACACCTTCGGAGATACCTGTAGAGCATGTTTATAATCACCCAGTTAAGTTGTGACATTTGATAGCACACAAGGTATTCCTCCAGTATCTGGGAGTTGCATAATCTCATAGTCAAAGGAATATGTATATGACATGAAGAAAGCAATAGCAATAAAACTTAATGATCATTATGCTAAGCTGACGGATGGGTCTTGTCGACTGATAATCCCCAAGTGCAGGGAATCATCATAGCAATTCCCAAAGATGGAAGTGATAAGTATGGAGTGTCGAACCCACAAGGAGCTAAAGGTAAGATCAATATTCTCTCAAGTCCTATCTGGCACTGACACGACTCTACGTACACCGAACGTTTGCTTCCAACTAGAAACGAGAAATAAAACTATGTTGTGGGTACGAAGAGGGTAACTTTGCATGGTATCGGAGAGATAAAATATAAAAGTTGGTGCTGTTATCATAAAGTTAGAATATATTACTAAATATTATAAATAGCGAGTGTGGAATAATGGTGGATCGGTGTGCGGAATTGTCTTAGGCAATGGTTAACAAGACCGGTAGTCGTCATTGCAATTTCATATGAAGGAGATGCATAAGCTAACATACTTTCTCTTCTTGGATCATATGCACTTATGATTGGAACTCTAGCAAGCATTCGCAACTACTAAAGATCATCCACAAAAGGTTTGATGGCTCCTTCAATCATCCACAGCGACGCTGTCCAAGGGGAGGTCTCCCTCCCCGGACAGACCTTCGTGTTCGGCGGCTTTGCATTGCGGGCCAACTCACTTGGCCATCTGGAGTAGATCGACAACTACGCCCCTGGCCTTCAGGTCAGATTCGGGAGCTTGAACTATGTCGCGGATATCCGTGGAGACTTGATCTTCGACGGATTCGATACCATGGCAATCGCTCCCCATCACCTCGATGAACATGACTTAGATCTGTCATCGGGCCATAACTAGGAAATTGCACATGTAACCGCTCTGGCCTTAGATCTGGAGCACGTCGCGCCATCCGAGGATAGGAAGCCTAATCCCGCCACGAAAGCTGCAGACTCCCCGGCGTTGGAGCCGCACACAGACCTAACCTCTGGTAATGCCTGTGCCATCGGAACTCCGGACCCGTCTCCGGCCATAAGTCCCGAACCATGTGAGCCCGTGGATGCCGAACTTGATCATTTATCGATCTTCAAATTCAGCGCCGCAGACATCTTTCAGCACTCGCCTTTGGGCGATGTGCTAAACTCATTAAAGAACCTGTCCTTGGCGGGGGACTCACAGCCGAACTATGTTCGATTCGAACTAGGGGCTGATGATGGAGAATCTTGCTTCCCACCCGCCACCCACTTCATAGCCATAGTCGAGGACTTAACCGACATGCTTGACTACGGCTCTGAAGACATTGACGGTATGGACGACGATGCTTATGAGGAGCAGGGCCAAAACCCGCTATTCATTGGACAACAGACGACCACTTCTTCGTACGATGTGTACATGGTGGATACACCCAAAGCAGCCAACGACGATGACAAAGAAAACCAGTTGAGAATAAAACTCCTGAGACACAGCACAAACACTGGCGTCCTCGGCGCCGCTCTAAATCACGTCGTTCAAAAGACAGCAATACTGGCACCAGAGAAAATAATACCCCGGACGATGCTGAAAACAATGAAGACCCCATTGAGGTAACCTCCGAACAGGAGGAATGGGAAAATGGGCAAATCAGCCCTAAGGAATAGGACATAAATGACGACTCAGAGGACGATAATTACCTCCCGCTCTCCGAAGATGAGGTGAGCCTCGGCGACAAGGATTTCATCGTGCCCGAGGAACCTCTAGAGCAGGCTAATAGCCACTACAAGGAGCCTGAAAAATAAACAACAGCAGCTTCAAGCTGACCAAGATCTGCTTAACGACAGATGGACTAATGTCCTAGCAGCCGAAGAATACAGCCTCAAACGCCCAGCCAAGAGTTACCCGAAGCACAAACTGCTACCTCAGTTCGATGAGGATGCACTAAAGTCCGTACCTCCCTCGTGCAATACGACTAGTAGATCACCATGTGGTCGGGAGGAAGCGGCAATCCAAGCCAAACAACAGACTATACCACCGGAGCTTGAAAACAAATATAAAACAACTCAGGATTACAAAACGGCCCCCGGCAGGACCTGTACACCAAAGCAGGTCATACCAGATCGATCTATAGATCGCGACGACGCACCTCAACACACAACGGTGGCTATATATCCGGACGTGCCGAACCCAGACACGCCCGGGCCGAAAATCATAGACAAACCCCATCAGAGACACGTCGCATCGTGGCCTGGTATAGAGGTGCCGCACACCCCCTTTGCTTCGCTGACGAAGTAATGGATCATGAATTCCCAAAAGGGTTTAAACTCGTAAATATCGAACCATATGATGGAACAACAGATCCCATGGTGTGGATCGAAGGTTTCCTTCTCCACATCCATATGGCTCGTGGAGACGATCTCCACGCCATGAAATACCTCCCATTAAAACTCAAAGGACCAGCTCGGCACTGGTTAAACAGCCTGCCTGAAAGCTTGATTGGCAGCTGGGAAGATCTGGAAGACGCGTTCCACGACAACTTTCAAGGTACATATATCCGGCCACCAGATGCCGATGATTTAAGTCACATTGTCCAACAGCCCCGGGAGTCCGCCAGGAAGCTCTGGACTAGGTTCTTAGTTAAAAAGAACCAAATTGTAGAGTGTCCAGACGCAGAAGCCCTAGCGGCCTTCAAGCACAGCATATGGGATGAGTGGCTTGCCCGCCACCTCGGTCAGGAAAAACCAAAATCCATGCCAGCCCTTACGGCTCTGATGACCCGCTTTTGCGTGGGAGAAGACAACTGGCTCGCTCGTAGAAGCAATATCGCTAGCGACCCGGGCACTTCCGAAGTCCGGGATGGCAATGGGAAGCCACGACGCAATAAAAGCAAGCACCGCAATAACAATGAGGAAAAAGATGACACTGCGGTCAATGTTGGATTCAGCGGCCCCGGACCCGGCCAACGAAAAAAGCCTTTCACGACAAATAGGGACAGACCATCCAATTTAGACAAAATATTGGATAGGCCCTCCCAGATTCATGGCCACCCCAACAAACTAGCTAATCACACCAACAGAAGTTGTTGGGTTCTCAAGCAGTCCGGCAAGTCAAATGCCGAACACAAGGGGAAGAAGCCGCCCAGCGATACCAACAGCGAAGAGACACGTCAACCAAACACCGGGGGACAGAAGCAGTTTCCTCCCGAAGTAAAAATAGTAAACATGGCATATGTCACATACACCCCTAGAGGTGAATGCACTGGAACCCCCCCCC
>NC_041390.1:166170581-166179702 GCF_002162155.2 Triticum dicoccoides | reverse complement strand
GTACAGAGGTCCATACTATGGATACCTCAGCCGAACTACAAAGCGGCCTCGTCTCACCGCATACCTCATCAGCCATGGCGCCGCCGGTCTCCATTCAACGCGACCGGTCAATGCCCATACTTGACTAGCAATTCAGCTTCCGCCACTCGCCTAATATGCCTGCAAAGTCGGCACCACACATACATAATTATGCACTTGAAATACCCTGGGCATCGGCGGAAGCACAATAAGGATGGGCCTACAAGCACTCCCATAAACTCTCTTGTTTTTCTAACTATCTTCTTTTTTTACTACCTTCTCTACAGATGGCTCAAAGGTTGGTCACCCACTGACTCTATCGGAGTTCAGATTCATACACTCATCCAAAAATCATTTCCGTCAAGGAATACCCTGACCGAGGACAGGCGACGCAGACATGCGACAGGAGGTCCAAAATAAATTTTTGTAGACCGCACTCAGTATTTCGAGCATGTAAAGTACCTTTATCCTCAGCCTCCCACCCTTGGCATGTAAAATAGCCAGGGTGCGGCTTTGTTATCTATATAAACGATTGGCACATCACTCAGATCCTAGTAAAAATAATCCACTCTTTTCTAAAAGAACCGAGTTTTGCCCCTACGGTTGTTTCAAACATACACCTCGACATAACTTGCCAGGGGCTCGGTATGGGAACAAATGCGTTGCCGATAAGTCCGAATAGCTCTATAGCGTACTTCGGCGTTGCGAGTTTGGCCTTATATGCATTAGCTCCGAAGCATGTCTTGGGTCAATAGTTGGGTTGCCTGGCTCCTATGCTTGCTACCCTATGTTTTGCTCTATCGTCTAGGGTAGTAAAGGGAGAACTACTGTGATTGTGCTTCCGGTTAACCTGGTTAAGCACCTCAGTAGAGAAAGCCGAAAACTGACTATCATGATGCGGCGAGAGCCGGTCAACCACTCGAGGACTTATTGGAATCTTTCGCGATTACCTACGTGTCACACGAAGGACCTCTTTCAGGTCGAATATGTAAACACATCGTATGAGAATAAGCCGCGTACATGCTAGGGGCTATATCATAGACCCACCATAAAACTCCTATGGCTAAGTGAATTAAATAGTCTGGTTGCCTGGTTCTCCGCATTGACACCTCCTTCACGGACCAATACGTTGGGTCAAGAGTGATCAGATGCTTTTCCGAACACCCCCGTATTTCATACGAGGGGGCTAAAGCCGATGACTGGAAAACTTACAAATAATATACAAACGGCCGCACACGAGGAACAAAAGCCTTTAGGCAAAACTAAAATATAGACTGATTATAAAAATTGTCTTTTACAATTCATACAGACTTCATTCGAATATTATGCCTTTCGAACATTGACCCTCTATCAAGCGGCCAACCTCTAAGACGTCCTCAAAATAATGCTCTGGTGTGTGATGGTCCTTGCCCTTGGGTAGACCCTTCGCTGTAACATCGATGGCCTTCATCTTCCCCCAGTATGTCTTGACTCGGGCAAAGGCCATCCGTGCACCTTCAATGCACGCCGACCGCTTCACAACATCGATACATGGCACCACATCAGTAAGCCGCTGCACCAAGACGAAGTAGCTATTCGGAATAGGCTCAGTCGGCCACAGCCGGAGTATGACATTCTTCATGGCAGCACCGGATATCCTGTGAAGCTCGGCCCATTGGGACATCTGTTCATTCAGCAGCAGAGGGTGTTTTGATGCACCAAACTATGACCATAAAAGCTTCTCCGTTGCATATCCCTCTTGCGCTTGGTAAAACTGCGCCACATTGGAAGAACTCTTCGGCAGGTCCAAAAACACGTCTGGAGGGGCTTAAGCTGAGCATAATTTGGATCACCGAACTTAGTCTGTAATAAAAAGGGCTTACCAGCCGCAATCTCCCCAGCTTGCCGGATCTCCTCACGGGCCGCTCTAGATTCGGACCGCTCTTCTTTCACCTCTCGCAAGGCCTTGTCAAGATCAGCCATTTTGGCTTTATTCTCCTTCTCAAGGAATTCATAGCGGCTAGTAGCATTTTTTAGCTCAAGCGCAATCGTGGATATTTTCTCCTCGTCTTGATGCCGAGCAGCTTGTTCGGCCTTTAACTCGGCTGATGCCTTTTCAGCAGCCGCATTACTAAACCGGGCCTGCTCCTTCGCCCGGGCCAGCTCCGCCCGAAGAATCTCAACGGCGGCGGCACCATCTGCAGCCATGCATATCCCAGTATGCAACTTTCAGCGTCACGCTTATATTACAAACACGTATGTGTAAGGACTGCTCCGAATACATACCTTGCGACTCGTCAAGACGCCTATTGATCAACGCAATGTCATCCCCTGCCACATGAAGCTTCCGCTACAGCTTGACTATATCCATAGTCCGGACAGTTGTCAGGGGAGAAACAGCCTGTGTTCCAATTAACCAGATTATTCCCTAAGCTTTTCTTCTTGATCCTCTGTTCGCCTCCCATGGGAAGCCAACATTTTGCAAATAAAACATAGTTGAAAATATTACATCACGAACCTCGAAGCCTCTTAGTAGGCTCTTGAAGGCTTCATTCAATCCACTCTTCGCGGACAGGACCTTTTCAACCACCGTGCCCATCAAGGTACGATGTTCATCTGAGACGGACGCCTGCTGCAGCATGCTCGTCAGTATATCCGGCGCCTCTGGGTCTCCGGAGGCTGTTGTAGGAGTATGGCCACCCTTTGAAGGGATTCATTTATTCATATCCGGCTGTAGACCGGATTGTTCGGGGCCTTCATTGTTGGTCCCCGGACCCTGGGCCATCGAAGTGTCACCTTCGGGTAATGTCTTCATCATCCCTCGCACCACCTGTTGGTCGGGGGAGACCCTCCACGACGACACCTCGAAGTCGTCTGCCCTATTGGGCGGAGAGGCCGGTGGAGGCGTCTCGCTTTCCATCATCTCTGGGAGAAGGTCCCCCGAGGAAGAGGATTGTTGAAGAAGACTGCGTGCCGAACTGCAAAAAATATATATTCTAGGCATTACAAGAAAAGAACGGGACATGTTTAAAACATCCTTGTTTACTTACGATTTGGCATGAGGCTTGTCCTCGTCATGAGACTGCATGACGACGTCCTCCAAGCCCGAGCCACCCGACAGAGGCATCTTGCCTCGCTTAGTAGCCTTTTCCTCCCAATCTTCGGAAGCGGCCCTTTTCTTTCCATGGGGGGAGGAGACGTTGGCCCCCCCTTCAATTTTGTCTTCGGACAAGGGAATTTTGATTCCTCCGGACATAATGTCTGATGTACCCTCGGGATAGGGGCCATCTTTGGTCCTCCCACTCTCCGTCTTGCCCTCCTCCACAGGCATCGGGTATGGTGCCGGGGCCAGCATCTTGTTAAAACATGATTCTTTGGGCCTTCGGGCAGGGGGGCCGAACACATAATTAGTTCCTCTTTCTTTATCCAGCCCTGGAAGAAGATAGTTTGCTCAGTACCATATTATGGTATGCATAACTACAAAGTGTTTGGAAGACAAGTGCTTACCAGAGTATCCGAACAGTTGTAGTCAAGGCCAACATCCTTAGTAGTGTCCGGCTAATGTTTTCGCTTCCTGAAAACCAACTTCCACATCCCTTCGTGTGTAGTGCCGAAGAAGTGTTGGAGGGTTCGTGGTCCTACTAGATTAAACTCCCACATGCGGTGAGACCTGTGCTGGCATGGCAGGATTCGGCGAACTAGCATTACTTGATTAACGTGGACAAGATCAATGTCCCTCTCGAGGAGGGTTCGGATACGGCTCTGTAGAGTCTGCACTTCATCAACTGATCCCCAGTCCAGCCCCTTATTAATCCATGATGCAAGCTGTGGCGGAGGGCCAGAACGGAACGCAGATATAGCGGCCCACTTGGTACCACAGAGTTCCGTGATGTAAAACCACTCCCGCTGCCATTGGTTGGAAGCTTCGGTGAAAGAGCCTTTTGGCCAGAGAGCATTGATGAGCCTTTTGGATGTAGAGTTCGCTTACTACAGCGCCGCCGCACTCCCCCTGTTCCCCGCCATTACCTTCGGCTTCACACTAAAGGTCTTGAGCCATAAGCCGAAGTGTGGAGGGATTCGGAGGAAGGCCTCACACGTGATGATAAATGCCGAGATACAGAGGAAAGAATCCGGAGCTAGATCATGGAAATCTAGTCCGTAATAGAATATCAACCCCCGGACAAAGGGGTGGAGAGCAAACCCCAACCCTCGGAGGAAGCGAGGGATGAATACGACCCTCTCGCTGGATCTGGGGGTCGGAATAACCTGCAACACGTCGACGTCCCTCATCCACCATACCGGTTGAGGATTCATCATCGATCTCGTCATCCTGCTGGTTCAGCCACCCCGTCCTCCACCTCCAAGGAGCTGCCCCAATGTTCCCCTCGTGTTTTACGCCACCTCCATTCCCACACCACCGTCCTCACCTGCACTACCGGAACAGCAGCATCATCACCATTTCCTCCGATGAAGCCGAGACCTAATCGGTGCCACCAAAGAGGTTGTACACTAATTGCCGCATTTTCTTCTTGATTCGATCTCACGGTGCTGTCGGCACTCGGTCCCGAGCCGACATGGCGTGGCTCCATCCACGGCGGCGTCGCCAGCCATGTCCTCCACGGCGTCGCTCCCTCGGTGGCGACGTCCACATCAGTAGGAGCTACTACTGCTTTAGCTCTCGCTCGCGCTGCTGCTCAGCTCTTGCTCTCGGTCCCCTGCCTGGTCTGCTCTTGCTCTTGCTCACGCTACTGCTCTCGCTCTTGCTCTCGGTCCCCTGCCTGGTCTGCTCTTGCTCTTGCTCGCGTTGCTGCTCTCGCTCTTGCTCTTTCTTGCGATGCTGCTCCAATTTGGCTACACTTCAGTCGACTGAATCGACTTTTAGGTAAGTCGATTTTCAGGGGGTGGGGGCTCGCCGGAGTTAAGGAAGAACCAACCACAGCGGGGAGGGGGGCTCGCTGGAGAGGTACCCCACTATCTATCTTAGGGTTCAGGGTGGGGGCAATGGAATGATACTTCTCCAACGTATCTATAATTTTTTATTGTTCCATGCTATTATATTATCTGTTTTGGATGTTTATTGGGCTTTATTATGCACTTTTATATTATTTTTGGGACTAACCTATTAACCGAAGCCTAGTGCAAATTGCTGGGTTTTTTTTGCCTATTTCAGTGTTTTGTAGAAAAGGAATATCAAACAGAATCCAAATGGAAGAAACCTTTGCGAGGATCTTTTTTGGAACAAACGCAATCCAGGAGACTTGGAGTGGAGGTCAAGGAAGCAGAGAGGTGGCCACGAGGTAGGGCGGCGCCCCCCACCCTCGTGGGCCCCTCCCAGCTCCACCAACCTACTTCTTTCGCCTATATATACTCTTATACCCTAAAAACATCCAGGGGAGCCACGAAACCACTTTTCCGCCGTCGCAACCTTCTATACCCGTGAGATCCCATTTGGGGAACTTTTCCGACGATCTGCCGGATGGGGATTCAATCACGGAGGGCTTCTACATCAACACCATAGCCTCTCCGATTATGTGTGAGTAGTTTACCACTAACCTTCGGGTCCATAGTTATTAGCAAGATGGCTTCTTCTCTCTCTTTGGATCTCAATACAAAGTTCTCCTCGATGTTCTTGGAGATCTATTCGATGTAATTCTTTTTGCGGTGTGTTTGCTGAGATCCGATGAATTGTGGGGTTATGATTAAGATTATCTATGAACAATATTTGACTCTTCTCTGAATTCTTATATGCATGATTTGATATCTTTGCAAGTCTCTTTGAATTATCAGTTTGGTTTGGCATACTAGATTGATCTTTCTTTTAATGGGAGAAGTGCTTTGCTTTGGGTTCAATCCTGTTGTGTCCTTTCCCAGTGACAGCAGGGGCAGCAAGGCACATATTGTATTGTTTCCATCGAGGGTAAAAAGATGGGGTTTATATAATATTTCTTGAGTTTATCCCTCTACATCATGTCATCTTGCCTAATGTGTTACTCTGTTCTTATGAACTTAATACTCTAGATGCATGCTAGATAGCGGTCGATGTGTGGAGTAATAGTAGTAGATGCAGAATCGTTTCGGTCTACTTGACACGGACATGATGCCTATGTTCATGATCATGCCTAGATATCATCATTACTATGCGCTTTTCTATCAATTGCTCGACAGTAATTTTTTCACCCACCGTAATATATGCTATCTTGAGAGAAGCCACTAGTGAAACCTATGGCCCCCGGGTCTACTTTGCATCATATTATTTTCCCGTCAATTAGCTATTTCTGTCACCGTTTATTTTGCAATCTTTAATTTTCAATCTATAAAACAAAAATACCAAAAATATTTATATTATTATCTCTATCAGACTCACTTTCGTAAGTGACCGTTCAGGGATTGACAACCCCTTTATCATGTTGGTTGAGAGGTTATTGTTTGTTTGTGCAGGTACTAGGCGACTTGCGTGTAGTCTCCTAATGTATTGATACCTTGGTTCTAAAAAACTAAGGGAAATACTTACGCTACTTTGCTGCATCACCCTTTCCTCTTCAAGGGAAAACCAACGCATGCTCAAGAGGTAGCAAGAAGGATTTCTGGCGCCGTTGCCGGGGAGATCTACGCCAAGTCAAGACATACCAAGTACCCATCACAAACTCTTATCCCTCGCATTACATTATTTGCCATTTGCCTCTCGTTTTCCTCTCCTCCACTTCACCCTTGTCGTTTTATTCGCTTCTTTTCTGTTCGCCCTTTTTCTGTTCATCTCTTTTCGCTTGCCTCCTGTGTGATTGTGTGTTGGATTGATTGTTTGTCACGATGGCTCAAGATAATATTAAATTATCTGACTTTTCCAATACCAACAATAATGATTTTATTAGCACTCTATTGCTCCTCTTACCAATGCTGAATCTTGCGAAATTAATACTGCTTTGCTAAATCTTGTCATGAAAGATCAATTTGCTGGCCTTCCTAGTGAAGATGCCGCTACCCATCTAAACAGCTTTGTTGATTTATGTGATATGTAAAAGAAGAAAGATGTGGATAATGATATTGTTAAATTGAAGCTATTTCCGTTTTCACTTAGAGATCGTGCTAAAACTTGGTTCTCTTCGTTGCCTAAAAATAGTATTGATTCTTGGAATAAGTGCAAAGATGTTGTAGCGACCCGACCTGAAACGGTCAAGTCTCTGTGCTTCAGTGTCATCCCTGGATCGGTAATGCTGACACACACAGTACTCAAGGATTTATAACAGAGTAGCAATCACACACTTATTACATCGAATGTCTCCAAAGAGAACTTATTACAATAAATATGGCTTAAGGCCATCTAATACGATAACAGCGGAAGGCTTGGAAGATAAAGTGAGTCCATCAACTCCAACGGCATAGCTGAGCTGCACGGCAACGACCTAACGAACCTTACTCCTCGTCTGAAAAGTCTGCAACACAATACGTTGCAGCCCGAAAACGGGTCAGCACATGGAATATGCTGGCAAAATAACACAGTAGAGCAAGAACAGAATAATGCTATCACTACATGCATATTTGGCTGGTGGAAAGCTCTATTGTTATAGTTTTTGCGAAAAGCCAATTTTCCCCTACAACAAAGGAATAGTTATTAATTTAACTATCATGGTAGTTGAAACATCATTGATAAGGTTCCTCCAACTCAATCCCAATTAGGGTAATTATCAACCCAACAACATTAATTGAGAGTGATGAGATACTTAAGATACTCCAAGTACTAGATACTCAAGATGTCCATAACCGGGGACACGGCTAACCATGATTAGTTTGTACACTCTACAGAGGTTTGCACACTTTTCCTCACAAGAGTCGATCGCCTCCTTTGGATTTCTCGCACTACATGGTGTTTGCCGAGACACAGTCTTTCAGAAACATTAACTCTCTACTCCGGGAAGACCATACCAAACCTACAACCCACTACCTGCTGATCCACCTCTTCAAGAGCTTCATGTAACTTACTCAACTATGCTAGAGCCCATAATAGCTTGTGGTTGCACATGGAAGTTTCTAGCATGAATCATCTCAGTTCCCTTTGATCCTGGGTGGTGGTCCATAGGAAGATCACACAGGTACTCCGGGATTTCCAAAAATACAGGCAACACTGGGTAGTCCAGGTGCCTCAATCCACCCAGATGTGTATTTAAGTTGCCACCTTAAGTTGAACCATTAATTATCAATCTCACATCTGTCATGGATTTCACTCACCCAGACCTCGTCTACGAGCATAGCATAGCAATATAAGCAATTCGTAAGAGTAACTCCCAAGGGTTTGAATGTAACAGGGCAATAGGTTCTACCTCATCAACTACTTCCCAACCCACATGTTAATAACATCCTAATCATGCAATGTTTGAGGATTGGAACTAATGCATAAAAATTGGGTGATAAAGGGCTATGATCAAAGTGTTACTTGCCTTGCTGACGATCCGCGTAACCTAGAGACTCCAAATAACATGCTTCGCACTCCGGGAATTCTATCGCAAACAAACAATAGCATACATAAGCAATCAAGCAAAGAAGCACGAGTGAAACTCAAATAAGAAGATCTAACTAGAAAGTTCAAGTTAAGAACTCCGGTTTGCAAAAAGAATCCAATCGAACGGAGCAACGAAACTCAAACGGCGTAAGAACCAAGATCCGATTACTAATCTGGACCTAGGTCAAATTTTACAATAGCAAAAAAAATTTCAACTTGGTTAAGCGGAAAGAGGGTCTCGAGACGAAGATCTAGGCGCTTGAATCGCCTGATTCCGACTAACGAGCAAAAAGATAAACTAGAACGAAAATCAGATCAGAAATCGCGATCAGAAATAATCGCGAAATAGCCCGATAAAAGAAAACTGACGAACAGGCTAACGAATGAGTGTTTGTTATCTGTAACTAACGAGCGAAAACCGTTCGTTATAACGAACGTACGGACGAACGTCCGCTAAAAAGAAAAACTGGGAAAAACCGGCGAACCGAAAAAAAACGAGTTAGGGTTTTCTTAGAAAAACCGGATCATTTTTTTAAACCGGCGACTACCTAGTCGGTCCGACGAGGCACGGCGGCGATGGCGAGGCGAGGCACAGCAGTGGGCGAGGCGGCGGCAGCGCGGCGCGGCAAG
>NC_041390.1:166078516-166169895 GCF_002162155.2 Triticum dicoccoides | reverse complement strand
CGTCTGCGGGGCAAGGCGAGGCGGCGGTGGTGGGTGGTGGCGGCAGCGGGGGGAGTATATGAGGAGGGGGGTGTGCCTTGGGGAGGGGGCAAAGGGTGGCGGGGAGGAGTCCTAGCCGGACTCCTCGAGTCGGGCGGCGGCGGCGCGGCCGGTCTCCTGGAAGGAGATGGCGCGCGGGAGGGGACGGGCTGGCGGCTGGGCTTCGACCCAGTTAGCCTGCGCACTTTTTTTTATAAAAAACTTCCGCCGAAAAAAAATCCTAGAAAATAAAATAAAAATCTGAAAATGCCAAAACAATTTTTCACCGTCTAAATGAAATATTTTGAACGAGATGAACATTTTCTTGGCCCTAAAATGAAATTTTGAAAACATGCAATTTTTTCTAATGCAAACAAAATTGCAAATAAAATCCAAATAAAACAAATATTTGATTTTAATATTTTTCCTCCAATATTTCAATTATTTTGGATAAGTCATATTATCCCCTCTCATATATTTTTAATATGAAATATTTTTGGAGAGAAAAATAATTAAAACCAAAATCCTCGTTTCAAAATTTGATGAACTCAAATTTGAATACCGGGGAAATCCCCAACTCTCTCCCAGGGTCCTTGAGTTGCTTAGGATTTCGAGGATCGTGAGACAAAATGCAATAAAATATGATATGCAAGAATGATCTATGTATAACATTCAAAATTGAAAATTTGGGATATTACAAACCTACCCCCCTTAAGATGAATCTCGCCCTCGAGATTCGGGTTGGCTAGAAAATAGGTGTGGGTGGTCTTTGCGAAGATCATCCTCTCGTTCCCATGTGGCTTCGTCCTCGGTATGATGGCTCCACTGAACTTTGCAAAACTTAATGACCTTGCTGCGGGTGACTCGACTGGCAAACTCCAAAATCTTGACTGGCTTCTCCTCATAAGTCAAGTCATTGTCCAACTGAATCGCCTCCAAGGGTACGGTATCTCTTAGCGGTATGTCGACCATCTCAGCATGGCACTTCTTCAACTGGGAAACGTGAAACACATCGTGAACTCCTGATAGTCCTTCAGGTAACTCCAACTTGTAGGCAACTTCTCCCATCCGTTCCAAAACACGATACGGTCCTACAAATCTCGGGGCTAACTTTCCCTTAACTCCAAAACATTTCACTCCTCGCAAAGGTGATACTCGCGGATATGCTCTATCTCCAATTTCATAGGTTACCTCCTTGCATTTCGAATCTGGATAACTCTTCCGTCTGGACTGAGCTATCTTCAGTCTATCTTGAATCAGTTTAACTTTCTCCTCAGACTCTTTGATCAAGTCTGGTCCAAACAACTGTCGGTCTCCAACTTCATCCCACATCAATGGTGTTCTGCACCTTCGGCCGTACAGGTCTTCGAACGGTGCCATCTTCAGACTGGCTTGGTAACGGTTGTTGTATGAGAACTCTGCGTAAGGCAGATTGTCATCCCAACTAGATCCATAATCTAGCGCATAGGCTCTCAACATGTCCTCCAGAATCTGGTTGACTCTCTCGGTATGTCCATCCGTCTACGGGCGAAATGTTGTACTGAACTCCAATCTCGTTCCCAAGGTCTGGTGCAGCTGATGCCAAAACTTTGAAGTAAACTATGTTCCTCTATCCGATATGATGGTCCTCGGAACTCCATGCAGACATACGATCCTGGTCATATATATCTTGGCCAACTTTGCACTGGTATAAGTTGTTTTCACTGGGATAAAGTGTGCCACTTTGGTCAAACGGTCAACAACTACCCATATAGAATCATATCCTGATTTGGTCTTGGGCAATCCGGTGATAAAATCCGTGACAAGTTTATCCCACTTCCATTCGGGTGCCAGCATAGGCTGTAACAATCCTGCTGGCTTTTGATGCTCTGCCTTCACTCTTTGACATACATCACATACGGCCACATACTCAGCGATATCCTTCTTCATCCCTGTCCACCAGAAACGTTCCTTCAAATCCAAATACATCTTGGTGTTTCCGGGGTGTATCGAGTATGGTGAGTCATGAGCCTCCTGAAGTATTAACTTCCTGATCTCTGTGTTATTGGGCACATAAACACGGTCCTCAAACTATAAGGTGTCGTGCTCATCCTCACGAAAACCTTTGGCCTTTCCTTTGCTCATTTTCTCTTTTATCTCGACAACCTATTTGTCATCCTTCTGAGCTTCTCGAATCTTTCCGAACAATGTAGAGTGAACCTCCATTGTTGCAACAAAACCTCTAGGAACAATCTCCAAACGTAGTTCCCGGAGATCCTCTGCTAACTCCTTCGGCAATCCCGTGCTCTCTAGGGTATTAGCATAACTCTTCCGGCTCAAAGCATCTGCTACGAAATTGGCCTTTCCTGGATGATAGTGCAGCTTCATGTCATGATCCTTTATAAGCTCCAACCATCTTCTCTGCCTAAGGTTTAGTTCCTTCTGGGTGAAAATGTACTTCAAACTCTTATGATCCGTGTACACATCACAATGGTTTCCAATAAGATAATGTCTCCAAGTCTTCAATGCATGCACTACGGCTGCTAGCTCCAAATCATGCGTGGCATAATTTAGCTCATGTGGTTTTAGTTGTCGCGAGGCATACGAAACAACCCTTCTGTCCTGCATAAGCACACTTCCAAGTCCTAAGCGAGAGGCGTCGCAATACACTTGAAAATCCTTATGTATATCTGGCAGTGTCAGCACTGGGCTATAGTCAAACGTTTCTTCAGCTCCTGGAAACTTGCCTCACAATCTTCCGTCCATTTAAACTTGGTATCCTTATTCAATAATTCTGTCATGGGCTTCGCGATCTTGGAAAATTCTCAATGAATCTCCGGTAGTATCCTGCGAGTCCAAGAAAACTGCGGATCTCGCTAACTGAAGTGGGTGCCAACCATTCCATGACTGACTGAACCTTGGTGGGATCTACTGCTATACCTTCTCCTGATATAACATGTCCAAGGAATCCGACTTCCTTCAACCAAAATTCGCATTTCCTGAACTTGGCGTACAACTGATGTTCCCTGAGTTTCTCGAGAACTAAACGCAGCTGCTCCTTGTGTTCCTGTTCATTCTTCGAATATACCATTATATCATCAATGAACACCACAACAAACTTATCCAAATATTCCTTGAATACTTTGTTCATCATGCTCATGAAATAGGCAGGGGCGTTAGTCAGTCCAAATGACATGAACGTATATTCGTATAGCCCGTACCGTGTGGTGAAGGCTGTCTTTGGTATATCATTCTCTCGTATCTTCAACTGATGGTATCCTGATCACAGATTGATCTTCGAAAACACCTTAGCTCCTTGCAGCTGGTCAAACAGATCATTGCTCATCAGCAATGGGTACTTGTTCTTAATCATCACTTCATTTAATGCCCGATAATCAACAACCATTCTTAGGGATTTATCCTTCTTTTCAACCAAAAGCACTGGGCTCCCCATGGTGATGAACTCCGTCGAATGTAACCTTTCTCCAATAACTCCTTGATCTGTTTCTTAATCTCCTCCAGATCATTCGCGGGCATACTATAGGGTCTCTTAGATATTGGCCCTGTGCCTGGCAATAGCTCTATCAAAAACTCAATATCTCGGTCCGGTGGCATGCCTGGTAACTCCTCTGGGAAAACATCCGGGTAATCCTTTACTATAGGCACTTCTTCCTGAGCAACTCCCGTGAGGGTATTTACTTGGCTACTTCTTGGCGCATGCCTAGATATATACTTGATCCTTTTTCCCTCCGGGGTGGTGAGACAAATTGACTTACTAACACAGTCAATGCTTCCTCCGTACTTTGACATCCAGTCCATTCCTAATATCACATCCAATCCTTGTGACTTCAAGATAATTAGGTCGGACGGAAAAACATGGTTGCCAATGGTTAAGGATATCTGGTCACACCATCGACTAGCCATATACTCTGCTTCGGGTGAGCTTACTAACAGAGGGGTCCTAAGGGTTTGGGTCGGTAGTTTAAATTTATCCACGAATTCCCTTGATATGTATGAATGCGATGCACCAGTATAAAAAAGAACAAGAGTGGTAAATGACTTAACCAAAAACTCACCTATAACCGCGTCTGGCTGCTCTTCAACCTCCTCCACATTAACGTGGTGCACTTGTCCTTTGTTGAATGGATTGGGCTTCTTCCCAGCGCTTCCATTTTCGTTTCCATTCTTCCCTTCAGGGCACTCCGTGGCATAGTGCCCAGTCTCCCCACACTTGAAACAAGTAACATGGCTTAGGTCTCTCTTGGTGGGTGTGGCTGGATTGGGGCGGTTCTAATTGTTGCTTGCTCCATTCCCATTCCAATTCGTAGGGCCAGTATGATTATGGTTACTTCCTCCATTATGGGTGTGGCCTCCATGGTTATGAACAAGTCCTCCCGAGTTCGGGGTTAGGCGAGGCTTCTGCTGAGCTCCTGAGTTATACCTCCCTTGTCCATACTTCCTGTTACGGCTCTCAATCTGCTGCTGCTTCCCTTCAATCATAAGAGCCTTATCTACCAACTCCTGGTAGTTGGTGAATGTTGCCACCATCAACTGCATACTTGTTGGGGAACGTTGCAGAAAATTAAAATTTTTCCTACGGTTTCACCAAGATCCATCTATGAGTTCATCTAAGCAACGAGTCGAGGGAGTGAGTTTGCATCTACATACCACTTGTAGATCGCGTGTGGAAGCTTGCAAGGTGATGATGGAGTCGTACTCGAACGTGATTCGAATCACCGATGACCAAGTGCTGAACGGACATCACCTCCGCGTTCAACACACGTACGGGATGGGAGACGTCTCCTCCTTCTTGATCCAGCAAGGGGGAAGGTGAGGTTGAGGAAGACAGCTCCACCGGCAGCACGATGGCGTGGTGATGGTGGAGAGGCAGTACTCCGACAGGGCTTCGCCAAGCACACAACGGAGGAGGAGAGGTGTTGGGGAGGGGAGGGCTGCGCCTTGGAGGGTGGTGCGGCTGCCCTCCCCTCACCCCTCTATTTATAGGGGGAAGGGAGAAGGGGGCCGGCCCCCTAGAACCCATCTAGGGGGGTGCGGCGGCCAAGGGGAGAGGGGAAGAGGGTGGCTTGCCCCCCAAGCCAAGGGGGGCGCCCCCTCTAGGGTTCCCCCCTCAACCCTAGGCGCAAGGGCCCAAGGGAGGGGGTGCGCCCAGCCCACCAGGGGCTGGCTCCCTGCCCCACGCAGTCCATGTGGCCCCCCGGGAGGGGTGGCCCCTCCCGGTGGACCCCCGGTACCCTTCCGGTGGCCCCGGTACAATACCGGTATGACCCCGAAACTTCCCGGTGTCCGTTTGACAACTTCCCATATATAAATCTTTACCTCCGGACCCTTCCGGAGCTCCTCGTGACGTCCAGGATCCCATCCGGGACTCCGAACAACATTCGGTAGTCACATACTAGTCTTCCTAATAATCCTAGCGTCACCGAACCTTAAGTGTGTAGAACCTACGGGTTCGGGAGACATGCAGACATGACCGAGACGCTCTCAGATCAATAACCAACAGCGGGATCTGGATACCCATGATGGCTCCCACATGCTCCTCGATGTTGTCATCGGATGAACCACGATGTCGAGGATTCGATCAAACCCTGTATACAATTTCCTTTGTCAATCGGTACGTTACTTGCCCGAGACTCGATCGTCGGTATCCCAATACCTTGTTCAGTCTCGTTACCGGCAAGTCACTTTACTCGTACCGTAATGCATGATCCCGTGTCCAACACCTTGGTCACATTGAGCTCATTATGATGATGCATTACCGAGTGGGCCCAGAGATACCTCTCCGTCATACGGAGTGACAAATCCCAGTCTCGATCCATGTCAACCCAACAGATACTTTCGGAGATACCTGTAATGCACCTTTATAGTCACCCAGTTACGTTGTGACGTTTGATACACCCAAGGCACTCTTACGGTATCCGGGAGTTACACGATCTCATGGTCGAAGGAAGAGATACTTGACATTGGCAAAGCTCTAGCAAAACGAACTACACGATCTTTTATGCTATGCTTAGGATTGGGTCTTGTCCATCACATCATTCTCCTAATGATGTGATCCCGTTATCAACGACATCCAATGTCCATAGTCAGGAAAACATGACTATCTGTTGATCACAACGAGCTAGTCAACTAGAGGCTCACCAGGGACATATTGTGGTCTAAGTATTCACACGTGTATTACGAATTCCGGATAATACAGTTATAGCAGGAATAAAAGACATTTATCATGAACATTGAAATATAATAATACTTTTATTATTGCCTCTAGGGCATATTTCCAACAGTCTCCCACTTGCACTAGAGTCACCAATTGTGATGAATCGAACACCCATAGAGTTCTGGTGTTGATCATGTTTTGCACGCGAGAGAGGTTTAGTCAGCGGATCTGCGACATTCAGATCCGTGTGCACTTTGCAAATCTCTATGTCTCCATCTTGAACATTTTCACGGATGGAGTTGAAACGACGCTTGATGTGCCTGGTCTTCTTGTGAAACCTGGGCTCCTTGGCGAGGGCAATAGCTCCAGTGTTGTCACAGAAGAGTTTGATCGGCCCCGACGCATTGGGTATGACTCCTAGGTCGGTGATGAACTCCTTCACCCAAATCGCTTGATATGCTGCCTCCGAGGCTGCCATGTACTCCGCTTCACACGTAGATCCCGCCACGACGCTCTGCTTGCAGCTGCACCAGCTTACTGCTCCACCGTTCAACATATACACGTATCCGGTTTGTGACTTAGAGTCATCCAGATCTGAGTCGAAGCTAGCGTCGACGTAACCCTTTACGACGAGCTCTTCGTCTCCTCCATAAACGAGAAACATGTCCTTCGTCCTTTTCAGGTACTTCAGGATATTCTTGACCGCTGTCCAGTGTTCCTTGCCGGGATTACTTTGGTATCTTGCTACCAAACTTACGGCAAGGTTTACATCGGGTCTGGTACACAGCATGGCATACATAATAGATCCTATGGCTGAAGCATAGGGGATGACACTCATCTCTTCTTTATCTTTTGCCGTGGTCGGTGACTGAGCCGAGCTCAGTCTCACACCTTGTAACATAGGCAAGAACCCCTTCTTGGACTGATCCATTTTGAACCTCTTCAAAATCTTATCAAGGTATGTGCTTTGTGAAAGACCTATGAGGCGTCTCGATCTATCTCTATAGATCTTGATGCCTAATATATAAGCAGCTTCTCCAAGGTCCTTCATTGAAAAACACTTATTCAAGTAGGCCTTAATGCTGTCCAGAAATTCTATATTATTTCCCATCAAGAGTATGTCATCTACATATAATATGAGAAATGCTACAGAGCTCCCACTCACTTTCTTGTAAACGCAGGCTTCTCCATAAGTTTGCATAAACCCAAACGCTTTGATCATCTCATCAAAGTGAATGTTCCAACTCCGAGATGCTTGCACCAGTCCATAAATGGATCGCTGGAGCTTGCATACTTTGTTAGCGTTCCGAGGATCGACAAAACCTTCCGGCTGCATCATATACAGTTCTTCCTTAAGATGCCCGTTAAGGAATGCTGTTTTGACGTCCATCTGCCATATCTCATAATCATAGTATGCGGCAATTGCTAACATGATTCGGACGGACTTCAGCTTCGCTACGGGAGAGAAGGTCTCGTCGTAGTCAATCCCTTGAACTTGTCGATAACCCTTAGCGACAAGTCGAGCCTTATAGATGGTAACATTACCATCCGCGTCCGTCTTCTTCTTAAAAATCCATTTGTTTTCTATCGCTCGCCGATCATCGGGCAAGTCTGTCAAAGTCCATACTTTGTTTTCATACATGGATTCTATCTCGGATTTCATGGCTTCAAGCCATTTGTTGGAATCCGGGCCCGCCATCGCTTCTTCATAGTTCGAAGGTTCATTGTTGTCTAACAACATGATTTCCAGGACAGGGTTGCCGTACCACTCTGGTGCGGAACGTGTCCTTGTGGACCTACGAAGTTCAGTAGTAACTTGATCCGAAGTACCTTAATCATCATCATTGTTTTCCTCTTCAGTTGGTGTGGGCATCACAGGAACGGTTTCCTGCGCTGCGCCACTTTCCCGCTCAAGAGGTAGTACTTCATCGAGTTCTACTTTCCTCCCACTTACTTCTTTCGAGAGAAACTCTTTTTCCAGAAAGCATCCGTTCTTGGCAACAAAGATCTTGCCTTCGGATCTTAAGTAGAAGGTATACCTGACAGTTTCCTTAGGGTATCCTATGAATACGCATTTTTCCGACCTGGGTTCGAGCTTTTCAGGTTGAAGTTTCTTGACATAAGCATCGCATCCCCAAACTTTTAGAAACGACAGCTTAGGTTTCTTTCCAAACCATAATTCATACGGTGTCGTCTCAACGGATTTAGACGGTGCCCTATTTAAAGTGAATGTAGCTGTCTCTAGAGCGTATCCCCAAAATGATAGCGGTAAATCGGTAAGAGACATCATAGACCGCACCATATCCAATAGAGTGCGATTACGACGTTCGGACACACCGTTTCGCTGAGGTGTTCCAGGCGGCGTGAGTTGTGAAACGATTCCACATTTCCTTAAGTGTGTACCAAATTCGTGACTTAAGTATTCTCCTCCACGATCTGATCGTAAGAATTTTATCTTTCAGTCACGTTGATTCTCTACCTCATTCTGAAATTCCTTGAACTTTTCAAAGGTCTCAGACTTGTGTTTCATTAACTAGACATACCCATATCTACTCAAGTCATCAGTGAGAGTGAGAACATAACGATATCCTCCGCGAGCCTCAACGCTCATTGGACCGCACACATCGGTATGTATGATTTCCAACAAGTTGGTTGCTCGCTCCATTGTTCCGGAGAACGGAGTCTTGGTCATTTTGCCCAAGAGGCATGGTTCGCACGTGTCAAACGATTCATAATCAAGAGACTCTAAAAGTCCATCGGCATGGAGCTTTTTCATGCGCTTGACACCAATGTGACCAAGGCGGCAGTGCCACAAGTATGTGGGACTATCGTTATCAACTTTAAATCTTTTGGCATCTACACTATGAACATGTGTACTATTACGCTCGAGATTCATTAAGAATAAACCATTAACCATCGGAGCATGACCATAAAACATATCTCTTATATAAATCGAACAACCATTATTCTCAGACTTAAATGAGTAGCCATCTCGTATTAAATGAGATCCAGATACAATGTTCATGCTCAAACTTGGCACTAAATAACAATTATTAAGGTTCAAAACTAATCCCGTAGATAAATGTAGAGGCAGCGTGCCGACGGCGATCACATCGACTCTGGAACCATTCCCGACGCGCATCGTCACCTCGTCCTTCGCCAGTCTCCGTTTATTCCGCAGCTCCTGCTGTGAGTTACAAATATGAGCAACGGCACCGGTATCAAATATCCAGGAGTTACTACGAGTACTGGTAAGGTACACATCAATCACATGTATATCAAATATACCTTTGGTGTTGCCGGCCTTCTTATCCGCTAAGTATTTGGGGCAGTTCCGCTTCCAGTGACCCTTCCCCTTGCAATAAAAGCACTCAGTCTCAGGCTTAGGTCCATTCTTTGACTTCTTCCCGGTAACTGGCTTACCAGGCGCGGCAACCTCCTTGCCGTCCTTCTTGAAGTTCTTCTTACCCTTGCCCTTCTTGAACTTAGTGGTCTTATTGACCATCAACACTTGATGTTCTTTCTTGATTTCAGCCTCTGCTGACTTCAGCATCGAGAACACTTCAGGAATGGTCTTTTCCATCCCCTGCATGTTGTAGTTCATCACAAAGCTCTTGTAGCTTGGTGGGAGCGATTGGAGGATTCTGTCAATGACCGCCTCATCTGGGAGGTTAATGTTCAGCTGGGTCATACGGTTGTGCAACCCAGACATCTTCAGGATGTGCTCACTGACAGAACTGTTTTCCTCCATCTTACAACTGTAGAACTTGTCGGAGACATCATATCTCTCGACCCGGGCATGAGCTTGAAAAACTAGTTTCAGCTCTTCGAACATCTCATATGCTCCGTGGTGCTCAAAACGCTTTTGGAGCCCCGGTTCTAAGCTGTAAAGCATGCCGCACTGAACGAGGGAGTAATCATCAGCACGAGACTGCCAAGCATTCATAATGTCTTGGTTCTCTGGGACGGGAGCGTCATCTAGCGGTCCTTCTAGGACATATTGTTTCCTGGCAGCTATGAGGATGATCCTCAGGTTCCGGACCCAGTCCGTATAGTTGCTGCCATCATCTTTCAGCTTGGTTTTCTCTAGGAACGCGTTGAAGTTCATGTTGACATTAGCGTTGGCCATTGATCTACAAGACATATTTGCAAAGGTTTTAGACTAAGTTCATGATAATGAAGTTCTAATCAAATTATGAACTCCCACTTAGATTAGACATCCCTCTAGGTATCTAAGTGTTACACGATCCGAGTCGACTAGCCCGTGTCCGATCATCACGTGAGACGTACTAGTCATCGTCGGTGAACATTCTCATGTTGATCGTATCTTCCATACGATTCGTGTTCGACCTTTCGGTCTCCATGTTCCGAGGCCATGTCTGCACATGCTAGGCTCGTCAAGTTAACCCTAAGTGTTTTCGCTGTGTAAAACTGTCTTACACCCGTTGTATGTGAACGTAAGAATCCATCACACCCGATCATCACGTGGTGCTTAGAAGCGACGAACTGTAGCAACGGTGCACAGTTAGGGGAGAACACTTCTTGAAATTTTTGTAAGGGATCATCTTATTTACTACCGTCGTCCTAAGTAAACAAGATGCATAAACATAATAAACATCACATGCAATTATATAGTTGTGACATGATATGGCCAATATCATATAGCTCCATTGATCTTCATCTTCGGGGCTCCATGATCATCTTGTCACCGGCTTGACACCATGATCTCCATCATCATGATCTTCATCATCGTGTCTTCATGAAGTTGTCACGCCAACGACTACTTCTACTTCTATGACTAACGTTTAGCAATAAAGTAAAGTAGTTTACATGGCGTTATTCAATGACACGCAGGTCATACAAAAATAAAGACAACTCCTATGGCTCCTGCCGGTTGTCATACTCATCGACATGCAAGTCGTGAATCCTATTACAAAGAACATGATCTCATACATCACAATTCATCATTCATCACAACTTCTGGCCATATCACATCACATGATCAATCGCTGCAAAAACAAGTTAAACGTCCTCTAATTGTTGTTGCATCTTTTACGTGGCTGCAATTGGGTTCTAGCAAGAACGTTTTCTTACCTACGAATCACCACAACGTGATTTTTGTCAACTTCTATTTACCCTTCATAAGGGCCCTGTTCATCGATTCCGCTCCAACTAAAGTGGGAGAGACAGACACCCGCCAGCCACCTTATGCAACTAGTGCATGTCAGTCGGTGGAACCGGTCTCACGTAAGCGTACGTGTAAGGTTGGTCCGGGACGCTTCATCCCACAATACCGTTGAGCAAGAAAAGACTAGTAGAGGCAAGTAAGATGACAAAATCCACGCCCACAACAAAATTGTGTTCTACTCGTGCAAAGAGAACTACGCATAGACCTAGCTCATGATGCCACTGATGGGGAACGTTGCAGAAAATAAAAAAATTTCCTACGGTTTCACCAAGATCCATCTATGAGTTCATCTAAGCAACGAGTCGAGGGAGTGAGTTTGCATCTACATACCACTTGTAGATCGCGTGCGGAAGCTTGCAAGGTGATGATGGAGTCGTACTCGAACGTGATTCGAATCACCGATGACCAAGTGCTGAACGGACAGCACCTCCGCGTTCAACACACGTACGAGACGGGAGACGTCTCCTCCTTCTTGATCCAGCAAGGGGGAAGGAGAGGTTGAGGAAGACAGCTCCACCGGCAGCACGACGGCGTGGTGATGGTGGAGAGGCAGTACTCCGACAGGGCTTCGCCAAGCACACAACGGAGGAGGAGAGGTGTTGGGGAGGGGAGGGCTGCGCCTTGGAGGGTGGTGCAGCTGCCCTCCCCTCACCCCTCTATTTATAGGGGGAAGGGAGAAGGGGGCCGGCCCCCTAGAACCCATCTAGGGGGGTGCGGCGGCCAAGGGGAGAGGGGAAGAGGGTGGCTTGCCCCCCAAGCCAAGGGGGGCGCCCCCTCTAGGGTTCCCCCCTCAACCCTAGGCGCAAGGGCCCAAGGGAGGGGGTGCGCCCAGCCCACCAGGGGCTGGTTCCCTGCCCCACGCAGCCCATGTGGCCCCCCGGGAGGGGTGGCCCCTCCCGGTGGACCCCCGGTACCCTTCCGGTGGCCCCGGTACAATACCGGTATGACCCCGAAACTTCCCGGTGTCCGTTTGACAACTTCCCATATATATATCTTTACCTCCGGACCCTTCCGGAGCTCCTCGTGACGTCCAGGATCCCATCCGGGACTCCGAACAACATTCGGTAGTCACATACTAGTCTTCCTAATAATCCTAGCGTCACCGAACCTTAAGTGTGTAGAACCTACGGGTTCGGGAGACATGCAGACATGACCGAGACGCTCTCAGATCAATAACCAACAGCGGGATCTGGATACCCATGATGGCTCCCACATGCTCCTCGATGTTGTCATCGGATGAACCACGATGTCGAGGATTCGATCAAACCCTGTATACAATTTCCTTTGTCAATCGGTACGTTACTTGCCCGAGACTCGATCGTCGGTATCCCAATACCTTGTTCAGTCTCGTTACCGGCAAGTCACTTTACTCGTACCGTAATGCATGATCCCGTGTCCAACACCTTGGTCACATTGAGCTCATTATGATGATGCATTACCGAGTGGGCCCAGAGATACCTCTCCGTCATACGGAGTGACAAATCCCAGTCTCGATCCGTGTCAACCCAACAAATACTTTCGGAGATACCTGTAATGCACCTTTATAGTCACCCAGTTACGTTGTGACGTTTGATACACCCAAGGCACTCTTACGGTATCCGGGAGTTACACGATCTCATGGTCGAAGGAAGAGATACTTGACATTGGCAAAGCTCTAGCAAAACGAACTACACGATCTTTTATGCTATGCTTAGGATTGGGTCTTGTCCATCACATCATTCTCCTAATGATGTGATCCCGTTATCAACGACATCCAATGTCCATAGTCAGGAAAACATGACTATCTGTTGATCACAACAAGCTAGTCAACTAGAGGCTCACCAGGGACATATTGTGGTCTAAGTATTCACACGTGTATTACGAATTCCGGATAATACAGTTATAGCATGAATAAAAGACATTTATCATGAACATTGAAATATAATAATACTTTTATTATTGCCTCTAGGGCATATTTCCAACAATACTCATCTCATCATTCAGCCCTTCCATAAACTTCTCCTGCTTTGCGGCTTCTGTGGCCACATCATCAGGGGCATAGCGAGATAACTTGCTAAACTCATCCGCATACTGAGCCACAGTATGGTTCCCCTGGCGTAAGTTGCAAAACTCACGCTTCTTAAATTTCATGGCTCCAGTTGAGACATGGGCTGTACGGAAGGTTTGCTGAAATTGGTCCCATGTCACCATGGCTATAGGGTAGGTGACAGTGTAATTCTCCCAGCATGATGCTACTGGTCCATCCAACTGATGTGCGGCAAAACGCACCTTCTCAGCATCAGTACATCCTACAGTGGTTAACTCCCTTCCAATCCTGCGGAGGGCATATAATAAAATATGATATGCAACAATGATCGCGAGAAGAAATGCAATAAAATATGATATGCAACAATGATCGCGAGAAGAAATGCAATAAAATATGATATGCAACAATGATCTATGTATAATGTTCCAAATTGAAAATTTGGGATGTTATAGATGCTTTTATCTCTAAGGATTTTCCTCCCGCTAAGATCATCTCTCTTAGAGACAATATTATGAATTTTAAGGAACTTGATCATGAGCATGTTGCACAAGCTTGGGAGAGGATGAAATTAATGATACGTAATTGCCCTACACATGGTTTGAATTTATGGATGATTATACAGAATTTTTATGCTGGTTTGGCCAGCGGTTTGGCCGGTGGTGGCAGGCAGCTGAGGGGGGTGGAGGTTTGGCCGGTGCTGTCTTCGGCATGGCAAGGTGGGTTCCTCCTTCCGAACTCCAAAATAGTCTTCGGACGAATTGATCGTGTCTGGACCTGTAACACACAGCCGTAGAGAATATAGCACTTTCATGAATTCGACCCGCTGACAACTTTAGTAATGTGACGTCACGCCTTCCCGGCCTTTATTTCGAACCGTTTCCCATCCCACCCTTCCACGTTTCAGGGCATGGTTTTTATTGGCACTTCTTGTCGAAGCAGGGATCGTGCTCCCTTATTGCAGAATTTTCATCAATACGGGCATGGGTAACCCAACCGTCCTGCGAGAAAGATTCCTTAGGAATAGGCAGGTTTTTAGGCTTAGGAGGAGGCGTCTAATACCGGAGTCCTTTATAAAGGAACCAAGGGCCGTCTTTTTTATGCCAAACTCCTCCTCAGCCTCCCCAACCCCGAGTTCCAGCACCCAACGTTCGACTTCATTGCTTCCAGCCTTCCCATCATGTCCGGATCTAGCTCCCAAGGCCGATGGGTGGCTTCCTCCATTACAGAGGAGGATATCGCAAAGCTTCGGGCGGCCAGATATTTGACCGCAGAGGTCCACCACCGGCTTCCTGCTCAAGGACAGGTTATCCCGACCCCCAGATCCGGCGAGAGGGTTGTATTCATCCCCCATTTCCTCCGGGGGTTAGGGTTCGCTCTTCACCCCTTCATCTAGGGGCTAATGTTTTATTATGGACTAGATTTTCATGATCTGGCTCCGGACTCTATCCTCCACGTCTCGACATTTATCATTACATGCGAGGCCTTCCTCCGAACCCCCCCACACTTCGGCTTATGGTTCAAGACCTTTAGTGTGAAGCCGAAGGTAGTTGACAGGGAACAGGTGGAGTGCGACAGTGCTATGGTCAGCCAACTCACCAACACACCTTGGCCAAAAGGTTCTTTTACCGAGACTTCCACTCACTAGCAACAGGAGTGGTTTTACATTACAGAGACCCGCAGCATCAAGTGGGTAGCTGCACCCACCTTCCATCCTGGCCCACCGTCACAGCTTGCATCATGGGTCAACAAGGGGCTGGACTGAGGATCAGTTGATGAAGTGTGGACTTTATAGAGCCGCATCCGAACCCTCCTCGAGAGAGACATCGATCTTGTCAACGTGATCCAAGTGATGTTAGTTTGCCGAATCCTGCCCTGCCAACGCAGGTCACACCGCATGTGGGAGTTTAATCCAGAAGGACCACAAACCCTACAACACTTCTTCGGCACCACACACGAAAGGATGTGGAAGTTATTTTTCGGGAAGCGGAAACATTGGCCGGACACTGCCAAGGACGTTGGCCTTAACTGCAATCGTCCGGATACTCTAGTCAGCACTTGGCTTTCGAACACTTTGTAATTATGCATACCGTAATATGGTATTGAACAAGCTATGTTCTTCTAGGGCTGGATAAAGAAAGCGGAACTGATTATGTGTTCAGCCCCTCTGCCCGACGGCCCAGCGAATCCTATTCTAACACGGATGCTGGCCCTGGCACCATACCAGATGACTGTGAAGGAGGGCGAGGCAGAGAGTGAGAGGACCAAAGATGGCCCCTATTCCCGGGGAACATCGGACTTTGTGTCCGGAGGAATCAAAATCCCCTCATCCGAAGACAAAAGTGGAGGGGGGGGGGCACTGTCTCCTTCCCTCCTAGGAAGAAGAGGGCCGCCTTCGAAGATTGGGAGGAGCAGGCTCCTAAGTGAGGTAAGATGCCTCTAGGGGGTGGCTCGGGCCTGGAGGATGTCAAAGCGCAGTCTCATGACGAGGACAAGCCTCCGGCCAAATCGTAAGTGAACGAGGCTGTTTTAAACATATCTCGTTCTTTTCCTATAACTAGTAATAATGTACGTGCAATGCATGTTTATATTAGGTAGGATATTAGTTGTACGTTATATTAGGTAAGATATATCTATTGCACGTTAGTATTTGGTAAGATATCAATTACTTTTTCATGGGAATGGTAGGATATTAATTATATGACAGATTTCAAGGGATAGCGTTGAGTCAAAACGTGTTTATAACCAATGGCAGTGGTGGGTAATTAGATCGTTAAATGTGTTTGGTGCTCAACATTGGAGCGATTTGAACCGCTAGATAACATGATTTGACGGTCGAGATGGTTTGGATCTTCCCATTTGGGTCTTTTTATATTGGTATAGATGCCTGGAATATATAGTTTTTTGCAGCTCGGCGCGCAGTCCCCTTCAACAAACCTCTTCCATGGGGGACCTTCTCCCAGAGATGATGGAAAGCGAGACGACCCCACCGGCCTCTCCGTCCAATAGGGCGGACGACTTCGAGGTGTCGTCGCGGAGGATCTCCCCCGACCAACAAGTGGTGCAAGGGATGATGAAGACGTTACACGAAGGTGATACTTCGGCGGCCCAGGGACCGGGGAACAACAATGAAGACCCCAAACAATCCGGAACACAGCCGGATACAAATAAATGGATCCCTTCAAAGGGTGACCGTACTCCTGTGGCAGCCTCCAGAGACCCAGAGGCGCCGGATATCTTGACAAACATGCTGCGGCAGGCGTCCGTTTCAGAGCGTCCCTTGATGGGTACGGTGGTTGAAAAGGTCGTATCCGCAAAGAGCGGACTGAATGAGTCCTTTGCGAGCCTACTGAGAGGCTTTTAGGTTTGTACTGTAATGTGTGCAATTGTATTTTATTCAGAAAATACACCTGTGTATAGATAGTATCCATTGAGGCTCGGGTTGGCTTCCCATGGAAGGCGAACAGAGGATAAAAAAAGAAATATCCGAGGACTGATCTGATTAAATTTGAACACAGGCTGCTTCCCCCTGGCTACTTCCTAGACTACGGATATTGCCAAGATGCAACAGAAGCTTGATGCGGCCAGGGATGACATTATGTTAATAAATATGTGTCTTGACAAGTCGCAAGGTATGTATTTGGAGTAGTCCATGCATATACATTTTTGTGATATAAACATGACGCTGAAGGTTATGCATGGCTGCAGAAGGTGATGCCACTATTGAAATTCTTCGAGCGGAGCTAGCGCGGGCCAAGGAGCAGGCCCGGTGTAGTAATGCGGCTACCGAGAAGGCATCGGCTGAGTTAAAAGCCCAACGAGCTGCTCGGCGTCAAGACAAGGAGAAGATATCCATGATGGACTCCTTGAGAAGGAGAATGAATCAAAAATGACTGAAATTGACAAGGCCTTATGAGAAGAAAGAGAAGCACGGTCTGAATCCAGAGCAGCCCGTGAGGAGATCCGGCAAGCTGGGGAGATTGCAGCTGGTAAGCCATTTTTGCTACAGACTAAGTTCGGTGATCCGAACTATGCTCAGCTTAACCAATTATGGAGTTGTCCAGATGAGTTTTTAGACTTGCCGAAGAGTTCTTCCGATGCGGCATAGTTTTACCAGGCGCGAGAGGGGTATGCAATGGAGAAGCTTTTCTGGTCACAATTCGGCGCCTCTAAGCGCCCCCTGTTGCTGAATGAGCAGATGTCCCAGTGGGCCGAGCTTCATAGGATATCCGGTGCTGCCATGAAGAACGTCATAATCCGGCTATGGCCAACTGAGCCTGTCCTGAATAGTTACTTCATCTTGGTGCTGCGGCTTTTCGATGCGGTGCCATGTATCGATGCTGTGAAGCAGTCGGTGTGCATTGAGGGTGCACGGATGGCTTTTGCCTGAGTCAAGACATTCTGGGGGAAGATGAGGGCCATCGATGTTGCGGTGAAGTGTCCACCCAACGGCAAGGACCGCCATGAACCGGAGCATTATTTTGAAGACGTCCTAGTAGCCACCCGCTTGATAGAGGGTCAATGCTCGAAAGACATAATGTTCGAGTGAGGTGTGTGAGAATTGTACGAGACAATTTTATGGTTAATCTATTTGTATATTTTTCTTGAAAGCTTGTGTTCCTCCTTAGCGGCCATTTTTAATATAAACTGAAAGTTTTCCAGTTGTCGGCTTCAGCCTCCTTGTAGGAAGTACATGGGTGTTCGAAAAAGCATCTGATCACTCTTGACCCAACGTCATGGTCCGTGAAGGAGGTGTCAATGCGGCGAACTAGGCAACCAGACTATAGGGCGTTAACACTTTCACTTAGCCATCTGAGTTTTATGGTGGGTCTGCGACATAGCCCCTGGTACGTATGCGGCTTATTCATGCGATGCATTTACATATTTTACCAAAAAGAGGTCCTTCATGTGACACAGAGGAATCGTGAAAGATTCTGATAAGTCATGGAGTGGTTGACCAGCTCTCGCCACATCATGATAGTCAGTTTTCGGCTTTCTCTACTGAGGTGCGTAACCAGGTGAACCGGTGGCACAATCACAGTAGTTCTCCGTTTACTAGCCTAGCCGATAGAGCGGAACGTAGGATAGCAAGCACAGGAGCCGGGCAACCCAACTACTGACCCAAGACAGGATTCGGAGCTGATGCATATAAGACCAAACTCGACGCCGGATTACGATGTAAAAGATGCTCGGACTTTGTTGGCAACTCATTTGTTCCCGTATCGAGCCCCTAGCAAGTTAAGCCAGGGTATATCTATGAAACAACCATAGGAGGCGTATTCATTTACGGGAAGACACGAGTGATTAATTCGGATAATGTGAACTAGGACCTGAGTGATATGCCAATGGTTACTTGATATACATAAAGGCCACGACCCGGGCTATTTGATATGCCCTGGGTCGAAGGCAGAGGAAAAAGAGATGTTACAGGCTTGAAAAGAGAATGCGGTCTACAAAATGTTATTTTGGACCTCCTGTCGCACGTCTGTGCTGCCTGTCCTCAGCAAGGGGAATCCTTGAAGGAAGTAGCCCCGTAGGTGAGTGTACGGATTGGAACTCCGATGGAATCGGTCGTAGGTGTTTCTCCTTTCGCCACCTATTTTTAAGAGATAATGAAGAAAGAAAAAAGGAAAGCAGATAAAAATGTTACCGGAGTGCTTGCAGACTTGTCCGTATTGTGCTTCCACCAATGACCATGGTATCTTAAGTGCGTAATTATGTATGCGTGAGTATATGAGATGGGCAGCGGAAGCCGAACTGCTATTTCTGTTCTGGATTTGATCGATCTTCAGGGGGAAATTGCTTCTGACCCCGACATTTAGCTGGTGAACCACTCCATTGTCCCTATTGCCTGGTGGCCCCTTTCCCTTGTGTCGAGCGTTGAGCTTGCCGGCCTGCTTGAGGACCCCACAGCTTCTGTTCGTATGATTAGCTGGTTTATTGGGGTGGCCATGAATCTGGTAGGGTCAGTCCCGTATCCTATCTAGGTTGGATGGTCCGTGTCGGTTTGCCTTGAATGGCTTTTTCCGTTGACCGGGTTTGGGATTGCTAAATCTGGCGTTGACCGCTGTGTCGCGTGATCTTTCATTATCATTGCGACTGTTGTGTTTGCTTCGTTGTGGCTTGCCATTGCCGTCTCGGATTTCGTAAGTGCCCGAGACACTGGCGCTATTGCTTCTACGAGCAAGCCAGCTGTCTTCTCCCATGCAAAAGCGGGTCATTAGAGGGGTTAGGGCTGTCATGGATCTAGGTCCTTCTTGACCGAGATGGCATGCAAGCCACTCATCCCAGACGCTGTGGTTAAAGGCTGCAAGGGCTTCCTCGTCCGGACAGTCGACTATTTGGTTCTTTTTAACTAAGAACCTAGTCTAGACCTGCCTGGCTGACTCTCCGGGCTGCTGGACAATGATACTTAAGTCATCGGCGTCCGGTGGCCGGACATATGTTCCATGGAAGTTGTCACAAAAGGCATCCTCCAAATCCTCCCAGCTACCAATAGAATTTTCCGGCAGACTGTTTAACCAGCACCGAGCTGGTCCTTTGAGTTTTAGTGGTAGGTATTTTATGGCATGAAGGTCGTCTCCGCGGGCCATGTGGATATGGAGGAGGAAGTCCTCGATCCATACCGTGGGATCCGTTGTTCCATCGTATGATTCAATATTCATGGGTTTAAACCCGTCTAGGAATTCATGCTCCATTACTTCATGTGTGAAGCAAAGAGGGTGTGAGACGCCTCTATGTTGGGCCATACTGTGACGTACCTGTGGTAGAGTCCATTTGCGGTTTTCAGCTCGGGCGTGGCTAGGTTTGTCATGTCCGAATAGGTGGCCGTCGTCGCGTGTCGAGGTATGTCCTCGCGATCCATAGATCGCTCTTGAGTGTCCTGCTCTACCACCCAAGTCCCGTTGAGGGTTGGAGGTACAACCCCGAGCTGTTTTGTTCTTGCCTTTACTGCGAGGTGGGGCGGTCTAGTGTTCGGCTTGAGTTGCCACTTTACCCGGACCAAGTTGTGGTCGACCTGCCGCATTGTGCGATGATGGTACGGGCTCCAGCGCCTTATCGTCGCCCTGGGGTAGCGATCTATGCTTCGGGTAGCTTTTGGCTGGTCAACTAAGGCCGTATTCTTGGCGGCTAGGACATCGGTCCATCTATTATTGAGAAGATCTTGGTCAGCTTGAAGCTGCTGCTGCTTCTTTTTCAGGCTCCGTGCAGTGGCTATTAGGTGGCGCTTAAAGCGCTCCCGCTCAAGAGGTTCCTCAGGCACGATGAAATCCTCGATGCCGAGGCTCACCTCATCCTCAGAGAGCGGAAGGTAATTGTCGTCCTCTGAATCTTCGTGTGTGGCGTGTTTACCAGGGCTAATCTGCCCATCTTTCCATTCATCTTGTTCATTAGATGTATCCGCGGGGTCTTCGTTGTCTTTGGCCTCGTCGTCCAGACCGTCAATGTTCTCGTAGTCATAATAAATTGTATCGGTCGAATCCTCGACCATGGCTATGAAGTGAGTGGTGGGTGGGAAGCAAGATTCTCCACCATTAGCCCCTGATTCGAGCCGGATATAGTTCGGTTGTGAGTCCTTTTTCCAGGACTGGTTCTTTAATGAGTTTAGCACATCACCCAAAGGCGAGTGCTGGAAGATGTCTGCTGCGCTGAATTCGAAGATCGATAAACGATCAAGTTTGGCGTCCGCAGGCTCACGTGGTTCGAAACTTACGGCCGGAGACGAGTGCGGAGTTCTGGTGACAAGGATGTCATGAGAGGTTAAGTCTATGTGCCGCTCCAATGCCGTGGAATATGTGTCCTCCATGGTGGGGTTGATCCTCCCGTCCTTTGATGGCACAACTTGCTCCGGATCTAAGGCCAGAGCGTTTACAGGAGCAATCTCCTAGATTCGACCTGATGAAAGATTTATGTCATGATCATCGGGGTGACCGGGAGTGGCTACCGCGGTCTCGAATCCGGTGAAGATCAAGTCTCCACGGATGTCAGCGACGTAGTTCAAGCTCCCAAATCTGACCTGATGGCCAGGGGTGTAGCTTTCGATCTGCTCTAGATGGCCAAACGAGTTGGCCCGCAGTGCGAAGCCGCCGAACACAAAGATCTGTCTAGGGAGAAAAGTCTCTCCTTGGATAGCATCATTATTGATGATTGAAGGGGCCATCAAACCTTTCAGCGACAGCATAGAGGAACTCTCAATGAAAGCACCAATGTCGATGTTAAAACTGGCGGATCTCGGGTAGGGGGTCCCGAATTGTGCGTCTAAGGTCGATGGTAACAGGAGACAGGGGACACAATGTTTACCTAGGTTCGGGCCCTTTCTTTGGAGGTAATACCCTACTTCCTGCTTGATTGATCTTGATGAATATGAATATTACAAGAGTTGATCTACCACGAGATCATAATGGCTAAACCCTAGAAGTCTAGCCTGTATGACTACGGTATTGAGTATATCCTATCCGGACTAAGTCCTCCTGTTTATATAGACACCGAGAGGATCTAGGGTTACATAAGGTCGGTTACAAAGAAGGGAATCTACATATTCTGTCGCCAAGCTTGCCTTCCATGCCAAGGAGAGTCCTATCTGGATACGGGTGCGGTCTTCGGTTTAGCCCATCAGTCTGGCCCATGGCAACAGGCCGGACGCCCGAGGACCCCTTAGTCCATGACTCCCTCAGTCCTTGTTGTCAGGTGGAGGAATCATTATTTTCCGCGTAATAAGGAGGCACTTCCTTACTGCACCGTGGACCCAGCTGTCGGCCTCTCCACGTACAGTCCACATCCGATGGAAGTCGTTCCTTGACCATGTTGACCAGGCCACGCCAAGAGCACTAGGGTGGTGGATGACGGTGTAACACCCATGATGCGGCTATAACTCCCACGTGTCGGAGCACGACTTAGAGGCATAACCGCGTAGTAGGCATGTCGCAAGAGGGGTAACCATTACACATCCCATTTACTGAATAATAATGGGATAAAGAGTTGGCTTCCAACCACCACTTCACACATCATCCAGAATACAATCAAGGTCCGACTACGGAACCAACATAAATAAAGACAACCCCAAATGCATAGATCCCCGATCGCCCCAACTGGGCTCCTATACTGATCGTCCGGAAAAGACACATAGCAACGTCTTGAATCCTCGTCGAACTCCCACTTGAGTTTGGTCGCGTCCCCTGCACTGGCATCATCGATACCTTCATATGGTTTTGGAAGTAATCTGTGAGTCATGGGGACTCAACAATCTCACACCCTCGCGATCAAGACTATTTAAGCTTATGGGTAGGAAAAGGTAGTGAGGTGGATCTGCAGCAACCACTAGCATATATGGTGGCTAACTGACGCAAATGAGAGCGAGAAGAGAAGCAAAACTCGGTCAATAGGCTATAATGATCAAGAAGTGATCCTGAACTACTTACATTCAAGCATAACACGAGACCGTGTTCTCTTCCCGGACTCCTCCGAAAAGAGACCATCACGGCTACACACGCGGTTGACTCATTTCAATTAAGTTAAGTGTCAAGTTCTCTACAACTGGATATTAACAAATTCCTATCTGCCCATAACCGCGGGCACGACTTTCGAAAGTTCAAAACCCTGCAGGGGTGTCCCAACTTAGCCCATCACAAGCTCTCACGGTCAACGAAGGATATTCCTTCTAGCGGGAAGACCCGATCAGTCTCGGAATCCCAGTTACAAGACGTTTCGGCAATGGTAAAACAAGACCAGCAAAGCCACCCGATGTGCCGACAAATCCCGATAGGAGTCGCACGTATTTCATTCTCAGGGAAACACCGGATGAGACAAGCTACGAGTAAAACCAAACCTCGAGTTTCCCCGAGGTGGCCCCGCAGGCGGCTCGGTTCAGACCAACACTCAGAGGAGCATTGGCCCGGGGGGGGGGGTTAAATAAGATGACCCTTGAGTCTACAGAACCCAAGGGAAGGTATATGGTGGTAGGTAGGAAAATGGTAAAACCAAGGTTGGGCCTTGCTGGAGGAGTTTTATTCAAAGCGAACTGTCAAGGAGTTCCCATAACACCCAACCGCGTAAGGAACGCAAAATCAAGCAACATAACACCGGTATGATGGAAACTAGGGCGATAAGAGTGGAACAAAACACCAGGCATAAGGCCAAGCCTTCCACCCTTTACCAAGTATATAGGTGCATTAAAGTAAACAAGATATAATAATGATATCCCAACAATAATCATGTTCCAACAAGGAACAAACTCCATCTTCACCTACAACTAGCAACGCTATAACAGGGGCTGAGCCAAGCGGTAACATAGCCAAACAACGGTTTGCTAGGAACGGTGGGTTAGAGGCTTGTCATGGCAATATGGGAGGCATGATATAGAAAGTGGTAGGTATCGCGGCATAGCAATAGAGTGAACAACTCGCAAGAAAAGATAGAAGTGATTTCGAGGGTATGGTCATCTTGCGTGCAAAGTTCTCCGAGCTAACGAAAACTTGATCCTCGTAAGCGTACTCAATGGGTTCCTCGATCATGAACTTGTCTCCCGGCTCTACCCAAGGCAAGAACACAAGCAAAGGAAACCACAATCAACCACGGTGCAATGTGCAAGCAACATGATGCAAAACATGACATGACATGCGTGATGTGATATGCAATGCATGTGCATGCTCCGGAAGGAAAAGATTGATCAAGGCATCAACTTGGCAAACCAAGTGTGCTGAATTTCAGTCGAAATCGATATAAAGATCACCGGAATCGGATGCACGGTTTGCAAATAGCAAGCAAAACAATAATGGCACAATTCTGCGATTAACATCACGATGCCATCTAGAATGCAACAAGAAACTAAGCTACTGCACTCCAACATAGCAACAAAGCACATGGAAATGATCTACTCAAGATGCTTGACAAAAGATGAACACTGAGCTACGGATAATTCACACAAGAGCAGGTTCCAACAAGCATGGAAAAAGTGCAAAAGATATCAGCTTCACTGACTTTGTGAAAATACTAACATGTGAGGAATTAACATCAGGAAGCAATATTTAGAGCAAGATAACAAAATGCTACAGGACCAGAACATAGCAATACAAGGTATGGCATGAATATACTCAGAGCATAGAACAAAAGTCCCTTACTGACCATAAGCCAAAAGGGCACAGAAAATATGATGGCACCCATGTAAACATAGCAAGTTTCGTTAACAGATTCAGACTTAGCAGAAAACAGAGCATGGCAAATCAGAGTTATGAAGGCCTCTTTGTGAGCTCGATTCACTAACCACACGATATTGCATGACAAGATAAGCATAGCAATAGCACGAATACATGTTCAAGAAGCTAACCATGGCAAGAAAAAGGTCATAGCATGCATGGATCAACTACAACAACCTTGGCAAAATTGATTAACACATAAACAATCTGCCAGGAACTTTTTATAGCAAAAGTAGAGCAAGATTCAGTCATTCTAGGGCACTCCATAAATGCAAAGAGGGTCATCGATGGATAGAACACAAAAATATGTCAAAATCATCCTTACTAAACATACTCAAAAGGAGCATGGATCTCTCTGTAGCAACATGAATACATGGCATAAAAATAATAGCAGGGAAATGACTGTGAAATTCTAAGTCTCTGAAATCAGCAATATCACGAGAGCTACTTTGCATGCTTGTGCTAGTCACCATATTTCTCACAAAAATACATGCCATACACCCCTGTAAAGATGGCATGGCATAGACCAAAACACATGTAGAGCTCAAGTCCATATGCAGCACACAACAATTGTAGCAAAAATGACAAATGCTCATACTCTGCTAAGAATCAGCACCAAACATTTTATAGCACTCTTGCATTAGTCATTTGGGCATCAAGATGGACTCAAACAAGCATGGCACAACGGAACAAAATGAAGAGCACATCATGATGAACATTTTGATATATCATGCATGCAAAACGGATCTACGAATGAGGAGTTATGGCATGTTGAACAGGGCTAAAAATTATAGCAGAAAAATGACTTAGTGATGAAACAAGGTCAACCATGGATCTAGGGTTTGACCTAGGGGGCACGCGGATCGAGGTGGCATCGGAGTGCTCGCCGGAGATGCCGCGGTAACAGGAGAAGGCGGGGTCCGGGCCGGATCTCGCCGGATCCGGCCGGATCTGCCGTGGGGCGAAGATGGCCGGAGAGGGGGGCGGCTCCCGCGGCGGCGGCGGCGGACGAAGGCGGCGGCACGGGGCTCGGCGTGGTGCCACGGCAACCAGCGAGGCGGCGAGCGGCGAGACGGCGAAGAGGTGGTGCGGGCGGTGTGGATCCCAGACGACAGCGGAGGGGCGTGCAGGATCGGGCGGCGGGGAGGCGCTGGCGCACGGGCCTGGATGGCCCCTCGCAGGCCTGGCGGGCCGGCGGCGGCAGGCAGCGGTGTTGCCATGTGGCGGCACGCCAGTGGTCCGGGCGCGGCAGTGATTCGTGCGGTGGCGGCGGACGTGTCCGGTGGGCCAGAGGAAGGGGGGGGCTAGGTTTTGACTGCGCGAATTTTGAGAGGGGATCACATATTTATACATAGAAGGAGGTGGGAGTGTCCAAATGGAGAGAGGTTTTCGGCCACCCGATCGTGAACCGATGGTGGAGGACATGGGATAGGTTTGGATGGGTTATTGGGCCACTTTGGAGGGGTGTTGGGCTGCAACACACAGGAGGCCTTTACGGTTCCCCGGTTAACCGTTGGAGTATCAAACGGACTCCAAATGGCACGAAACTTGACAGGTGGTCTACCGGTGGTGTACCAAGGCTGCTTCGCAAATCTCGGTCCATTCTGAGAATATTTCACACCCGCTCACGAAAAGAGACAGAAGGGGGCGCCAGAGGACGTAGGAGTGTCGGATTGCAAAACGGACAACGGGGAAAATGCTCGGATGCATGAGACGAACACTTATGCAAATGCGATGCACATGATGACATGATATGATATGCATGACATGGACAAAATGCAAAATGAAGACAAAACCCAACCACGGGGAAATCTCATAACTTAGAGCCAAAAATGGCAAGAGTTGGAGTACAAATATGGTAAGTTACATCCGTGGTGTTACAACACTCCACCACTACGAAAGGATCTCGTCCCGAGATCTAGGACTGAAAGAACTCCAGATAATCGGAACGGAGGTGGTCCTCGCGTTCCCAGGTGGCTTTTCGATCGGAATGGTGTGACCACTTCACTTTCATCAATTCGATAGACTTGTTGCGAGTCTTGCGCTCGGTTTCTTCAAGAATAGCAACGGGATGCTCATGATAAGACAGGTCTTCTTGGAGATCAATCTCTTTGAAGTTGATGGTGCGGTCAGAAGTCTTGAAACACTTGCGAAGCTGAGACACGTGAAACACGTCGTGCACATTTGCAAAGTTGGATGGGAGCTCAAGTTGATAGGCGAGATCGCCTCTTTTTCCAATGATCTTGAAAGGACCCATGTATCTAGGGGCAAGCTTCCCCTTGATACCGAAGCGACGAGTACCTTTCATTGGAGAGACACGGAGGTAGACATGGTCTCCGATCTCGAAAGCCAAGTCATGATGCTTGCTATCATAGTAACTCTTCTGGCACGATTGCGCGGCTTTGAGATTTTCATGGATGACTTTACACATTTGTTCAGCTTCTGTTATTAAGTCATTGCCAAGAAGTTGGCGTTCACCAGTCTCTGACTAGTTAAGAGGGGTGCAACACTTTCTGCCATAGAGAATCTCGAATGGGGCCTTGCCCGAACTCGCTTGGAAGCTATTGTTGTAGGAGAACTCGGCATATGGAAGACTATCTTCCCACTTCATACCGAAGGAAATGACACAAGCCTTGAGCATATCTTCAAGAATTTGATTGACTCGCTCGACTTGTTCACTAGTTTGAGGATGGACGGTTGTGCTAAAGCGAATGTTGGTGCCCATGGCCTTCTAGAAGGAATCCCAGAACTTAGAAGTAAAGATGCTTCCACAATCTGAAGATATCAACTGCGAAATGCCATGAAAAGAGACAATCCTGGAGGTATATAGCTCTGCCAACTGAACTGCTATGATAGATTCTTTGATAGGAAGAAAATGAGCCACTTTAGTGAGCTTGTCGATGACAACAAAGATAGCATCATTTCCACGCTTGGACTTGGGAAAACCCATCACGATGTCCATCTCAATATGGTCAAACTTCCATTCTGGAATGGCAAGAGGTTGGAGGAGACCAGCTGGCCGTTGGTGTTCTGCTATCACTCTTCTGCAGACATCACATTCATTCACGAACTGAGCAATTTCTCACTTCATTCGAGTCCACCAATACGACTGCTTGAGGTCATGGTACATCTTTGTACTTCCAGGATGAATAGATAGGAGTGAATTGTGAGCCTCGTTCATAATGACTTTATGAAGGTCACCTTTAGGAACAACAACTCGATCCTCGAAGAATAGAGTATCTTTGTCATCAAGGCGATAGCACTTGTACTTGGGTTGGCTCTTGGCAATCCCAATCTTCACCTTATTCACTATGGCATCAAGAAGTTGTGCCTCACGAATCTGATCTTCCAAAGTAGGAGAGACTTGAAGGTTTCCAAGAAATCCTTGAGGAACAACTTGGAGATTAAGTTTTCGGAAAGCTTCACAAAGATCCGGTTGGAAGGGCTTGAGAATCAAACTGTTGCAGTAAGCCTTCCTGCTCAAAGCGTCTGCAATGACATTGGCCTTGGCTGGAGTGTATTCAATACTCGCATTATACTCTTGAATCATTTCGACCCAATGAGTCTGCCTGAGGTTGAGGTTGGGTTGAGTGAAGATCTACTTGAGGCTCTTATGATCAGTGAAGATGTCCACTTTCCTTCCCAACAGAGATGTCTCCATGTTAACAAAGCATGGACAACTGCCGCCAACTCAAGGTCATGAGTGGGGTAGTTCTTTTCGTTGGGATTCAACTGGCGAGAGGTATATGCCACAACTTTCTTCTCTTGCATTAACACAGCACCAAGACCTTGCAGGGAAGCATCACAGAAAACTTCGAATGGTTTGGATTCATCAGAAGGAGTCAAATCTGGAGCTGTGACTAACTTCTCTTTCAGGATGTTGAAAGTGATGTCACATTCATGCGTCCAGACATACTTCACATGCTTCTATAGGAGGTTGGAAAGAGGCTTTACAATCTTAGAGAAATTCTCAACGAATCTTCGACAACAGCTTGCAAGCCCAAGGAAACTGCGGAGCTCCTTCACATTCTGAGGCGGTTCCCAATTCACAATTGCAGACACCTTCTCAGGATTAACAGCTATGCCGTTGGCGGAGATGATATGCCCAAGGTAGAGAACCTCATCGAGCCAAAACTCACACTTTGAGAACTTCGCATAGAACTGATGTTCTTTGAGTTTGTCGAGTACCAATCTGAAATGCTTGGCATGATCCTCCTTGTTCTTGGAAAAGACCAAAATATCATCGAGATACACCAAGACAAAATCATTTGTGTAATGGTTGAAGATGAAGTTCATCATGTGAGAGAACGTTGGAGGAGCATTGACAAGGCCAAAATACATGACAGTATATTCATAAGAACCATAGCTTGTTCTGAATGTTGTCTGGGGGATATCTTGTTCATGAATGCGAATCTGATGATAGCACATACGGAGGTCAAGCTTGGAGAATACTTGAGCACCTTTGAGTTGCTTGAAAAGCTCATTGATGTTGGGAAGTGGGTACTTGTTCTTTATGGTCTTCTTCTTCAATGGACGGTAGTCGACGCGAAGTCGTTCTGTGCCATCCTTCTTCTTGACAAAAAGAACACCACAACCCCATGGAGAAGAACTCGGTCGGATCAGACCCATACGCTCTTGTTCATCGAGTTGTTTCTTCAGTTCCTTCAACTCTTCTGGTCCAAGCTTGTATGGACGTTTGCAAACAGGTTTCGTGCCAGGCTCAAGATCGATGACGAATTCAACTGGCCGGTGAGGAGGCATTCTTGGAAGCTCTTCTGGAAAGACATCTTGATATTCACAAACGACTGGAATCTGAGAGATGGCATTCAACTCGCGCTTCTCATTGAGAGAAAACAGCCGAATGGTTCCATCACGAGCGACATAGCTGATCACTTCCTCAGAAGAGTGTGTCAATTGAATTTCTCTGGCAGCACAATCAAGCATAGCCTTGTGCTTAGAAAGCCAGTCCATGCCGAGAATTAGATCAATATCCGAGTCACCAAGAACAATTGGAGAAGCGAGAAATTTGTAGTCGCCCATTTCGATACCGACATTCGGAACCATCATGGTATATCTCAAACGCTTAGTCGGAGAAACAACTTGCAATGCTTTAGGTAATGCCTTAGTGTCAAAGTTGTGCTCCGATGCAAATGGGAATGACATGAAAGAATGCGATGCACCGGTTTCAAATAAGACTTTAGCGAGAATGGAGTTAACTGGAATGTTACCCATGATCACTTCTGAAGAGTCCTCTGCCTGAGCTGCATTCATCATGTTGACCTTAGCATGCTTGGGATTATGCTTGACCACTGCATTGCTGGCAGATCTCACAGGAGGAGGAGGAGGCGGAAGGCGCCTTTGGTTGAAGCATTTGTTCGCATAGTGCCCTTTCTGCTGACACTTGTTGCAAGTAACCTCTGAGAGCGGACGGTGATAAGGAGAACTTGACCTTGGAGCATGAGACGGAGCTTTGTTCTGATATCCTGGGTTGGGTGGGTGGGAAGATCCATTGCCACCTTCACTCTTCTACTGGTAAGGCTGACGGAACGGAGGATGAGGAGGCAACCAGAACTTCTGCTGCTTAGCTACCACTTGAGTTGAAGAAGAAGATGGAGCTGCATCCCTGACTCTCTTCTTAGAAGCATCGCACTTGAGCTAAGCAGCTTCTTGCTTTAGTGCCATGTTGTAGAACTCATCATACTTGGTCGGCTCAAAAAGCATGAGAGCTAGTTGCAGATTTTCTCTGAGGCCACCTCTGATTAATAAATCATGATCTTCTCATCAGGGACGTCTTGTTTGGCGAAGCGAGCGAGCCTCTGAAACAGGATGTTGTATTGGTAAACAGACATGCTGCCTTGCCTGAGATTGCGGAACTCCTCGCGCTTACTCTCAGCAACACTTTGAGGAATGTGGTGAGCTTTGAAGTCTCGGCGAAAATCATCCCAGGTAATCACACGACCTCCTCTGGAATCTTTGTATTGTTTATACCACTCAGCAGTTTGGTCTTTGAGTTGGAATGAAGCAAACTTGACAAAGTCCTCAGGCCTGACATTACTACACTCAAAATGTTTGCACATATCCACGAGCCAATCGTCAGCGTCTGTGCCCTCGACACAGTTACTGAAGGACTTCGGCTGGTTTGCGAGGAACTTATTGAGGGTAGCAAACTGAGTTTGATAGTTGCCTTGGCCTTGATTTCCTTGGTTGCGCTCTTACAAGAGTTGCAAAAGCATTTGTGTGTTGGCGTTGGTGGCGGCCATGACAGCTTGCCATGCCTCTGGAGGTGGAGGTGGTGGTGGAGGTCCCGGATTCTGACGCGTTGGAGGAGCCATCCTGAAGAGGTTGACATCCGTTAGCATCTTGAAAGACATATATTCAAGCTGAATCAATGGATCTAAATTGCAACATATAGCCTTAACATTCGAACAAGAATGAACGAATGAATTCCAAAGTAAATCATCACACTTCCATAAGTTGAGAAGCCACTTAGATAGAGATAGATGAATAAAGCAACAAGGTACAAACATGAACAAATAATTGTAAGGATTACCCAATCACAAACCAAATATCTGCGGGAAGAAATACTAGAGCTACATGAATTCCCACCTATGAAACTCCCGAAACTTTCTGGTTATGCAATCAGGTGTTGGGGATACAGGGGAAGCATAATATCTCACCCAAAACTAGCAAATCCTACATCCAGCTGTATCCATCCTTCAACACATAACCAAGAAACCTTCGGAAATCATTTACCTCAACCTTCGAAAAGTATCCATTATACGAGTTATGGCAATACTCCCGAACTCTCGCCCCAGTACTGGGTGGCGTCGAGGTTATCTCACCAACAGCTGCATAAAGGAGATTTTCGATGTCAGCGAACTCAGGTATTCCAGAACTGCAACGATAAAATTGTGACGACAACACCTCGGAGCTCAACTCCCCGGGACACTGCCACAACCCCTAAATGTCAGGAGGCACCAAGAACAATTTTCTCGTCACAAAACCATCGGAACGATTCCAAGATACCCGTGTGATCCTAAATTTTTTCATGAAATTTGAGGAGAGAAGAGTCAAAACTCTACGTCAGGAGGCCTCACCAAAGCGACGAAGGGACTGAGGAGTAAAAAGAATCCTACTCTCCAATATATATAATCCTATAAGACTCAAAACATTTTTTCTAGACTCAACAACGCCAGCGATTCGATCAAGCAGGGGGCTCCTAAGTCGGGGAAGGCTCTGATTACCAACTTGTAGCACCCACAATGCGGCTATATCTCCCATGTGTCGGAGCACGACTTAGAGGCATAATCGCATAGTAGGCATGTCGCAAGAGGGGTAATCTTTACACATCCCATGTATTGAATTAGAATGGGATAAAGAGTTGGCTTACAATCGCCACTTCACACAATACATAAATATAGCATTACATCATCCAGAATACAATCAAGGTCCGACTATGGAACCAACATAAATAAAGACAACCCCAAATGCATAGATCCCCGATCGCCCCAACTGGGCTCCTCTACTGATCGTACAGAAAATACACATAGTAACATCCCGAATCCTCATCGAACTCCCACTTGAGTTCGGTTGCGTCCCCTGCACTGTCATCATCTGCACCTGCATATGGTTTTGGAAGTAATGTGTGAGTCACGGGGACTCAGCAATATCACAACCTCGCGATCAATACTATTTAAGCTTATGGGTAGGAAAAGGTAGTGAGGTGGATCTGCAGCAAGCACTAGCATATATGGTGGTTAACTTACGCAAATGAGAGCGAGGAGAGAAGAAAAGCTCGGTCGAGAGGCTATAATGATCAAGAAGTGATCCTGAAACTACTTACGTTCAAGCATAACACGAGACCATGTTCTCTTCCCGGACTCCACCGAAAAGAGACCATCACGGCTACACACGCGGTTGATTCATTTTAATTAAGTTAAGTGTCAAGTTCTCTACAACCGGATATTAACAAATTCCCATCTGCCCATAACCGCGGGCACGGCTTTCAAAAGATCAAAACCCTGCAGGGGTGTCCCAACTTAGCCCATCACAAGCTCTCACGGTCAACGAAGGATATTCCTTCTAGCGGGAAGACCCGATCAGTCTCGGAATCCTGGTTACAAGATGTTTTAGCAATGGTAAAACAAGACCAGCAAAGCCACCCGATGTACCGACAAATCCTGATAGGAGTCGCACGTATCTCGTTCTCAGGGCAACACCGGATGAGACATGCTACGAGTAAAACCAAACCTCGAGTTTCCCCGAGGTGGCCCCATAGGTGGCTCGGTTCGGACCAACACTCACAGGAGCACTGGCCCGGGGGGTTAAAATAAGATGACCCTTGAGTCTGCAGAACCCAAGGGAAGGTATATGGTGGTAGGTAGGCAAATGGTAAAACCAAGGTTGGTCCTTGCTGGAGGAGTTTTATTGAAAGTGAACTGTCAAGGGGTTCCCATAACACACAACCGCGTAAGGAACGCAGAATCAAGGAACATAACACTAGTATGATGGAAACTAGGGCGGCAAGAGTGGAACAAAACACCAGGCATAAGGCCGAGCCTTCCACCCTTTACCAAGTATATAGGTTCATTAAAGTAAACAAGATATAATAATGATATCCCAACAATAATCATGTTCCAACAAGAAACAAACTCCATCTTCACCTGCAACTAGCAACGCTATAAGAGGGGCTGAGCAAAGCGGTAACATAGCCAAACAATGGTTTGCTAGGAAAGGTGGGTTAGAGGCTTGTCATGGTAATATGGGAGGCATGATATAGCAAGTGTTAGGTATCGCGGCATAGCAATAGAGCGAACAACTAGCAAGCAAAGATAGAAGTGATTTCGAGGGTATGGTCATCTTGCCTGGAAAGTTCTCCGAGTTGACGAAAACTTGATCCTCTTAAGCATACTCAACGGGTTCCTCGATCACGAACTCGTCTCCCGGCTCTACCCAAGTCAAGAACACAAGCAAAGGAAACCACAATCAACCATGGTGCATTGCGCAAGCAACATGATGCAAAACATGACATGGCATGCGCGATGTGATATGCAATGCATATGCGTGCCCCGGAAGGAAAATATTGATCAAGGCATCAACTTGGCAAACCAAGTGTGAGGCTGGAAAGATGAGTTCATTTCGGTCGAAATCGATATAAAGATCACCGGAATCGGATGCACGTTTTGCAAATGGCAAGCAAAACAATAATGGCACAATTCTGCGATTAACAGCGCGATGCCATCTTGAATGCAATGAGAAACTAAGCTACTGCACTCCAACATAGCAACAACGCACATGGCAGTGATCTACTCAAGATGCTTGACAAAAGATGAACACTGAGCTATGGCTAAATTACACATGAGCAGGTTCAAACAAGCATGGAAAAAGTGCAAAAGATATCAGCTTCACAGACTTTGTGAAAATACTAACATGTCAGGAATTAACATTAGGAAGCAATGTTTAGATCAAGATAACAACATGCTAAAGGAACAGAACATAGCAATACAAGGCATGGCATGAATCTACTCAAAGCATAGAACAAAAGTCCCTTAAAGACCATAAGCCAAAAGGGCACAGAAAATATGATGGCACCCATGTAAACATAGCAATTTCGTTAATGGATTCAGACTTAACAGAAAATAGAGCATGGCAAATCAGAGTTATGATGGCCTCTTTGCGAGCTCGATTCACTCATCACACGGCATTGCACGACAAGATAAGCATAGCAATGGCAAGAAGACATGTTCAAGAAGCTAACCATGGCAAGAACAAGCTCATAGCATGCATGGATCAACTACACCAACCTTGGCAAAATTGATTACCACGTAAACAATCTGCCGGGAACATTTTATAGCAAAAGTAGAGCAAGATTCAGTCATTCTAGGGCACTCCATAAATGCAAATAGGGGCATCGATGGATAGAGCACAACGATATGTCAAAATCATCCTTACTGAACATACTCAAAAGAAGCATGGATCTCTCTGTAGCAACATAATACATGGTATAAAAATAACAGCAGGGAAATGACTGTGAAATTCTAAGTCTCTGAAATTAGCAATATCACGAGAGCTACTTTGCATGCTTGTGCTAGTCACCACATTGCTCACAAAAATACGTGGCATACACCCGTGTAAAGATGGCATGGCATAGAGCAAAACACATGTAGAGCTCAAGTCCATATGCAGCACACAACAATTGTAGCAAAAATGACAAATGCTCATACTCTGCTAAGAATCAGCACCTAACATTTTATATAACTCTTGAATAAGTCATTTGGGCATCAAGATGGACTCAAACAAGCATGGCACAATAGAACAAAATGAAGAGCATGTCATGATGAACATTTTGATATATCATGCATGCAAAACCAATCTACGAATGAGGAGTTATGGCATGTTGAACAGGGCTAAAAATTATAGCTGAAAAATGACTTAGTGATGAAACGAGGTCAACCGTGGATCTAGGGTTTGACCCAGGGGGCACACGGATTGAGGTGGCGCCGGAGTGCTCGCCGGAGATGCCGCGGTGGCCGGAGAAGGCGGGGTCCGGGCCGGATCTGCCGTGGGGCGAAGATAGCCGGAGAGGGGGCGGCTCCCGCGGCGGCGGCGACGAATGAAGGCGGCGGCGCGGGGCTCGGCGTGGTGCGGCGGCAACCGGCGAGGCGGCGGGCGGCGAGGTGGCGCGGATCCCAGATGGCGGCGGCGGGGCGCGCGGGATCGGGCGGTGGGGAGGTGCGGGCGCGCGGGCCGGGAGGGCCCAGCGTGGGCCTGGCTGGCCGCCAGCGGCGGGTAGCGGTGTTGCCACGTGGCGGCACGCCAGTGGTGCGGGTGCGGCTTAGATTCATCCGGTGTTGGCGGACGTGTCCGGTGGGCGAGAGGAAGGGGAAGCTAGGGTTTGATTGCGCGAATTTTGAGAGGGGATCACATATTTATACATAGAAGGAGGTGGGAGTGTCCAAATGGAGAGCGGTTTTTGGCCAAGTGATCGTGATCCGACGGCGGAGGGCATGGCATAGGTTTGGATGGGTTATTGGGCCACTTTGGAGGGGTGTTGGGCTGCAACACACATGAGGCCTTTACGGTTCCCCGATTAACCGTTGGAGTATCAAACGGACTCCAAATGGCACGAAACTTGACAGGCGTTCTACCGGTGGTGTACCAAGGCCGATTGGCAAATCTCGGCCATTCTGAGAATGTTTCACATCCGCTCACGAAAAGAGACAAAAGGGGGCGACGGAGGACGTAGGGGTGTGGGATTGCAAAACGGAGACCGGGGAAAATGCTCGGATGCATGAGACGAACACTTATGCAAATGCGATGCACATGATGACATGATATGATATGCATGACATGGACAAAATGCAAAACGAAGAAAAACCCAACCACGGGGAAATCACATAACTTAGAGCCAAATTGGCAAGAGTTGGAGTACAAATATGGTAAGTTACATCCGGGGTGTTACAGACGACGAGGCCTAGGAAGGGGACGATGTGGAGCCTGGGAAGATGCGGCAGTGGATGCCCACGCGTAGAGGAGTATGAGGGTTCACTGGTTCGCTGCGGTGTGAGGCTACCGTCGCCGCATAATAACAAGGGGTGTGGGTGAGTAGAGGGATGGCCTGGCCAGCGGTGGGAGTAGTAGGAAGCGGTGAGGCCCCCGCAGCATCGCAGCCGGCCACGGGAGGCGGGAGCACGAGGCACGACCGACACTGGTTTGGGCGGCTGGAGCAATAAGACCAGAGGTTGAAGAAGCACTACGGCCGTTGGATGGACATCGTACGGTCACTAGAGCTAGAATCGTTCATGTTGACTAAGTTGACAAAGCCCTCCGTCCCCGTCAACTTAGTTGGCCCACAAGTCAGCCTCCCACTATTATGGGTCCCAGCTAGCAGGGGGTATTCATTTTTTTGTGCGTAATAAGGAGGCACTTCCATGCGTGCGAAGATATAGCTTGTGGGTACGACCTGTCAGCGATGGGAATCTTTTTTTGCGAAATACAGAGGCCCTTCCGGTGGGTCCCAGCTATCAGGTGGATGAATCATTATTTTGCGCGTAATAAGGAGGCATTTTCTTGCGTGCGGCCATGGAACCAGCTGTCAGCCTCTCCACGCATACTCTACTTCTGATGGTGTCGTTCGTTGACCACGTTGACCACTCTGCGTCGAGCGCATCCAAGGTAGTGGATGACGGCGAGGTCCCGGACAGCAACAAGCCGGAGATGGGAAGACGCGGGAGTAGAGTCGTAGACGGAGAGGTGTACGAGGGTTAACTGGTTCTGGTGCGGTGTGGTTCGGTAGTTGGTGGAGAAGAAAAGGAGGTGTGGAGGGGTTGAGGGATGGCCTGGCCAACGGTGGAGTAGTGCTTCACAGCGAAGCGTGCTAAGCAGAGCTGCTAGCCGCAAAAGGCAGGAGCAGGTGGTCCCGGCGGCGCTGGAGGAAGAAGACGAGTGATTGAAGATGGATGCCAGTCGTTGGATGTAAATCCAATGGCTAACGATGTCAAAATCATTTGTTGGCTAAGTTGACAATGACTTGCATTGGCTTCGACCTATTGGCCCACATTTTAGCCTCCAATAATGTGGCACGTAGTCAATCCATTTTTTCAGAATTTACAGTATTTTTTTCACGGGGTAGAATTTACAGTCAATTTGATCTTTTTTTGAATTACAGTCCATTAGCTGGGCTAGGTGAACAAATAATGTAGCGTCCATGTGGCCCATTTATGCTTTTCCTAAAAAATTATAGGCCATTTGCACTTTCTCGAAATACACAATTTTGCTGGGCTGATTCTAATTATAATGTTGGGGTGGGCGCATCAATGTTATCAAAAAATAAACAGGGGCTGAGCATTTTGTTATATATATATATAATAAGTGATCTATTATTACATTGGTCCTTAAATCTTACCAAGCTTTTGTACACAATCACCAGGATTTTTGTTGCCAAAAACATCCAGGATTTTATTGTTAAGAAATTATTTTTATAAGTTAATAAGATGTGGGATATTGTTTTCTTACATATATAAGTATTTGTTAAATATATGATGACAATAACAATAATATATAATAAGATATAAAATAATATAAATATATATAATATAGTTAGAAGGGAAACATAAGTTGGACCAGGCGTTCCTATTCTTATATAGAAAAATAGAACAGACCTCTGCGTTTTCTTCAAAAAAATACATAAATTGTGCTACCGATGTTTCAGGAAAAATAAAACCTCGGATGGGAGATCCATAGGCTGGTCGATACATGACAGCCCTCAAGAAAATACAAACAGGCCTATGGACCTCCCATCCGAGGTCATGGGCTGCGCATGTTAAAAAAGAAAGCCTAGACGGGGCAGCCCAAAACCCAGCTGATACTTGCTGCCCCAATGATAATAAATGATACCTGCCAGCTCCCCAGCTTCGTTGTGAATTTATCTCCTATAGTAACTACGTTGAAGCACCTAAAAAATGTAACTATATTGACAAACCCATGGTCCCCAACGTGAGTATAGCATTACGAGGAAGTATTTTTTTCGATGAGGCACTTGCTTGCGTACGGCCATAGACCTGGTGGGTCCCGACTGTCCGCCTCTCCAAGTACAGTCCTCTCCAGATTCCTCTCGTTTGTTTAGCATGTTCACAACGGCAGATAGCGGCGTTGCGGCGAGCGCACAAAGGCTCAGGAGGAGATCCGACCACCTGAGGAAGTGCCTTATTAGTAACGAAACAACTAAACTAGCCTAGTGGCCGAGTGACACTACCCGATAGTTGTTCCGCCCGGGTTCGATTCCACCTATGCCTTTATTGACATGTGGGTCCCAATTATCATATACGCACATCACGTCCAACACTTGCCAAAACTTCGTCCCTCGTTTTCTCTGTTTTTCGCACACTCAACATTGTGTGGACATTTTGAAAATAGCATATCTTTTTGACTGTGCATCATATGAAGATGTGCTATGCATGAATGTTGATCAGCATGATGTTAACTAGCTGGTAGTTCCAGTTTCGACCTTGAATAAAACTTCCAACATGATGTTAACACTATTTTAAAAGGCCGTGTTAATATAAATGATCTGCCTCTAAAAGTTGCAGTTTCTTATCTAAAACTGAACTTGGAGTTTCTTGTCTGAAACTGAAACTTGCAGTTTCTTCTCTGAGAATCACATTGTCCGCACTTTTATACTCCTATGAAACTACATTTTTAAGTGCTAAAAATAGATCTCTAGAATTCATAAAATACTTCATATGCTCAATACTGCAGATCTGAAATTCAAAAGACATTCATATCTGAAAGTACTCTCAAAATACACAACACAAAACACAATTCACAACCTGCAAATACTGACAACCCTAAGCTCCTCCTAACAATTCACAACCTGCCTGACTATTGGGTTGGGGGGCAGTCCCTCCTATTCCTCGGCGGTAGACAGCCGCCCCGTGAGACAATGTGAACGGCGAGGGAGAGGATGTCGGGGAAGCGTCATCGGGCCAACTGTTTTTCTCCTCTTGCAGTTGGGTTCGGTCGACGAAGACTCCACCAGCTCGCTCTGGCATGACACCCTCACAAACGGCACCCTGTAGATGCTCGATCCTTCAATCTCTGGTGGATGCTCCATCTGGAATCGATAGTCCCACCACCACTCCCTCACGATCGGATTCGGTGAATCTGTTTGCTCCATGGCCCAGAGGAGTAGCTCTATGTACTCTCGCGCGACTCCCTCTGGGAGTATCACCGACTTTTTTCTCTATTGCAGATATTTGGCCATGGATGTCGCCATTGCTACTAGTTGGTCCTTGTTGTCAAACCAAGATTGTATCTCCAACATCCTAGCTAGCTTCACAGGGTCATCATCTGCGATCCTCACGTATCGGTTGTACTCCTCCATCGATCTACTTCTCCATAGCCCTTCACTCACTGGCGGTAGTTTTTTAATGGAAGAGGAGAGGAGAAGCACTAGTTTTGGATTAGAACAGGAGAGGAGCGACGCTGGTTTTGGATTGGAAAAGGAGAGGAGGGGCGGTGGTTTTGAAATGGAAGAGGAGAGGAGCGGTGCTGGATTTAGATTGGAATAGGAGAGGAGCGGCGGTGGTTTCAGAGGAGAAGAGCGAAAGAGCGTTGTTGGTCTTGGAAGTATTCTTTTTGTTTTGCGTATTTTGGGTCAAAGTTTTACCACATACTATATTTGAAAAGCAAAATGTGAATGCATGTTACCAAAAATTGTTGTTTTGTTCGTATCTGAATGTACTTTCGATTTATATTGTTTTTGCAACGTATAACATATATTTTATTTGCGAAAATCATGGTCAATTATCACCCAGAATAAAAGGGAGACTAGTTAATGTGGGGTCGCTTTCTTAATTGAAGGGTAAATTGATTTTGATTTTGATCCAGTCACAGCGCGCCGGCCCTCTCGTCCAATCCTAAATCGCTGCCGCACGCTCGTCTCCCTCTTCTCCATTGCAAAACTACCTCCTCTCCTCTCCATCATCTCCATTCGAAAACCACCGTCTCGCCTCTCCCTCTTCTCCATTGCAAAACCACCTCCTCTCCTCTACATCATCTCCATTCCAAAACCACCATGTCGCCTCTCCCTCTTCTCCATTGCAAAACCACCTCCTCTCCTCTCCATCATTTCCATTCCAAAACCACCGTCTCGCATCTCCCTCTTCTCTATTGCAAGACCACCGTCTCTCCTCCCATCTTTGAAAGCTAGCACCGGACCACTCAGAAGGACATTTATGGAGAGGATGCAACAGCGAGTCAGGCAGATCACCGGCGGTGACCAGGCAAAGTTAGCCAGGTTGAAGGAGATACTTGGTTTGACAATGAGTGGGAGATTTCGAGGACGGTGAGGACCATGTGGCAATGTACGCGAAAGAGCGAGACGATAGCGATGTACATGTACTCCTCGGCGGTAGTCACGCCGCAGTCCTTCGAGTTCATCGAGTATCTCCTCTAGGCGATGGAGCAGACACATTCGCCCGAGGCAAAAGTCAGGCGGACGTGGTGGGCGTACAGGTCGAAGGTCGAGCACCCAGAGGATAATAGTATGGTGTGTTGTTCGTGAGGGTGCAGAGCCAGCCGGAGCCACAATAGTATTCATTCTCCCACCGCAAGAGGAGGCTGGATGGCGTGACGTCACTTCCCCGCCGTTCTCCACGGTTCCCTCGACGCTCGCCTCGTTTCAACGGTGGCAGTAGGGTTTAAGGTAAGCTTCACACTAACCTAATCTTCCACCTGCTCACGCTTACAATCAGTGTGACAGCTAATGAAAATCATGCTTACAATCAGTCTCCGAGTACAACGCCAATCACCCTTAAATAGCTCTAGACCTTTGGGTCAAAGTTGTGACACTATGTACAAATAAAGAAAAATATATTTGTTGGGGATATTACTATCAGTTGAGACCCGCCCAGGAGGGGCCGGGTCAGCTTCAATGGTGGGTTACGCTAAGAAGTTTAGTAAACATCCAAGTTTGTAATTTATTAAGTCTTATAGAAGGCCCAAATGCCTGGGGCTGGCTTGAGGCCCGATATTATAAACCGCCACATGTAAGGAAATACTTGTACAGAAATACATGTAAAGAAAGTCACCGAGCCGGACATGATTATGAGCCGGCCGGGACTCTATAGGCCACCTGGCGTCAACCCGTGTATATAAGGGTACGAACCGGTGGCGGTTTGGGGCAAGAAACAATCAAGTCGAGAACCAAGCCGGTGAGTTGAGCCCCTTGGTAATCGAAACCCCAGCAATTCCAACACAACTAGACGTAGGCTTTTACCTTCATCGTAAGGGGCCGAACTAGTATAAAACCTCTCATGTCCTTTGTCCCGATTAACCCCTTTAAGCTTCCTAGTTGAGATGGCCCTACGACTAAGTCATTTCAATAGGACATCTACCATGACAATTCCACGATAGTTGGCGCCCACCGTGGGGCAAGCGCACGGTGGATTTGAGTTCTTGAAGGGCAACTTTGAAGGGCTCAAGGGATACGCTGTGGGCCGGATGACCAAGAGTCGTCGCGGCAAGATCTACATTGACGACGAAGGCTGGGGCCCCGAGGCCGACTCAATTGAATACGGGTATCGGGTCCCCTTCGGCGGAATCCACGTTTTCATCGGCCGGATCGGCGAGTCAGGCCCTGAGCCAGATGTCCACACCGACCTCATCGAAACGGCTCAGCGCGTAGGGTCCGCCCGTGTTCAATCTGTCGTGGAGCGTGCCTTCGTAGGCTGCATCCATGGCGGTGAATACTCTAAAGGATCGATGGAAGGTAGGGAAATAGCCATCTGCTCTGATACTGCATCATCAACAGGTGAGACGGACTCGTTGTACCAACTGCAAGACGCCATGCTAGGGGGTTGTTCCGATGGCAGCAGTATTCCATACCCCCTTGAGCCGCCAAATTGGGCCAGAGTCTTCATGGCAGGGACACAGCCCGGGCAGAACTCCACTGCAGCGACAGCGGCGGCCACCGGGTCGGCAGCTGCCGGGTCAGGAGACCTCGCGCGCCCCCCGGCTCAGGTTCTCATGGACCTCATGGATAAACTGACGACTCTGTTAACCGCTGCGGTAGAGCCGGCGGATAAAGCCCAGCATGACGCGGAAGTGGCACGCGTGCGGGAGGAGATGGTGCAAGCTAAGGAAAATCTAGCCGCGGAGGATACCCGGATGGCAGCAGAGTGGGCCGCTTTGGATGCTCGTGCTCAGCAGCTTCAAGCAGAAACCTTCCGGCTCTCGGTAGATCTTAATGCATCAAACGAGGTCATGAGGAGGAGGCGTCAGAAAACTCAGTCACGCCTGCCTCTAACGCTGGATCCGAGGGATCTGTTCCATACACCCGGAGCTGGAGGGAGCAACCCGCCAGAGGCAAACCGGGTCGTGACGTCCGGTGCACTGGTTCAGCCACGCACCATGGAGCCGCCGCGCATGAATGCAACTCCTCGTTACGTAGCAACACCCCCGGGTCACTTTTCCAACCCCATGGAGAACCTCATTGCAGCGTCGGCTCGTTTGGTGGCTCTCCCAATGGAAGGCGACTCGCCAGCAGCAATTGAGACCCGGAGGGTAAGAGAACTGCTTCAGTCAGCTTTGGCCCAGCAGGATGCATACTCCTACAGTCGAGACATGATTCATTCAACTCCTCGCCCAAGCCGAAGCTCGAGTTACAGTAGGCATATGGAGTCTGCAGAAATGTCAAGTAATGCTCAACGCCACAACCGGCCATATAGGCATGAGCCGGTGCAGCTGGAGCCCTTAACTTGGCGGATCAGAAGAGGATTCGTCAAGAGGCGGAGCGGGCGGTTCAGATAGCAGCAGAGCAGGCAGCTCACCAAACCTTTCCGGCTTATCCAGCAACCTCGGTTGAGGCAGGAGTGGTTACAAGAACCGCAGGTGTACCTTTCCTGGTCCCAACCATACGCAATGAAACGGTTGCCCAAGGATTTCAAGGGACCTCGTAAGGTACCTAACTACACGGCTGACTTACAGCCGGGGGCTTGGATTGAGAGTTATGAGATGGCTATGGAGCTGTTGGAGGTTAGTGATGCTGCAATGGCCAAGTACTTTAACATGATGTTGGATGGAACGGCTCGGACCTGGTTGAAAGGATTACCACCCAATTCCATCGGCTCATGGGCAGAGTTGAAGGCACGGTTCATCCAGAACTTTAAAGACACGTGTAAACAGCCAATGTCAATTGTGGACCTGACCAATTGCAAGCAAGAGGATGGAGAATCTACAACCCATTGGGTGCGCCGGGTCAAGGAGATAATACATTCGTCTGATAAAATGGATGCTGGCTCAGCAGTTTTGATGTTGGAGAAAAATTTCCATTTTGAACCTCTGAAGAAGAAGTTAGGGCGGCTTAAACGTGACTGTAATGACATGGGAACGTTAATGGCAGCTCTTGTCAAGTATGCCGATTCTGATACTACCAAAGACCCGACGTCTGATGAAGAAAAGGCAACGAAGGGGAAGAAGAACGGTAATGGCAAGGGTCACCAACATAACCCAGCAAATCAAGGAGGGAATAAGTGTAAGGCCGATGAGTTTGTTGCTAATACTAATGCACAGGGTGGTAATCAGCGGCGCAAGGGCAGACAACCCCCTCGATCGGGCGGGTCAGGCCCCACCCTTGAGCAGTTGTTGAATGAACCGTGTCCAAGACAAGGCACCCGGGAGAATCCAGCTACCCATTTGTGGAAGGATTGCACGATCATGAAGGCATTTAAAAATTCAAACACATTTGATGGGGGTCACGGCCCGGGTGGCGGCTCAGGCGGCTTCCAGGGCCCGGGCGCCGGTTCAAGCGGAGGAGGTTTTCATGGTCATCCTAGTCACCAGGGAGGATATAATCAGCAACACGGCCAAGGGAATCAGCAGCAGCAACAATCCGGCTATCAGAGCAACCCGAAGCCGTTGAGTAGTGGACAATATCATGTCTTTACTACCAGTTTATGTAAGAGAGACCAGAAACTCCACAAGAGGGCCGTCAATGTCGTTGAGCCGGTAGTTCCATGTTATTTACGTTGGTCGGAACAGCCCATTGTGTGGAGCAGGGAGGATCACCCGCCCCGGGTTGATAATCCGGGTCACTTGGCGTTAGTAGTAGCACCTCAGGTGGGTGGATACAAATTTACTAAGGTACTCATGGATGGAGGCAGCAGCATCAACATCCTTTACTATGAGACGTTTCGCCGGATGGGATTGACGGATAAAAATCTTAAACAATCCAACACTGTTTTTCATGGTGTGGTGCCTGGTAAGTCGGCATACCCAGTTGGTAAGATTGAGCTGGAAGTAGATTTTGGAGATGAGTATGACTCCAGAGCAGAAAAATTAACCTTTGAGGTGGTTAAAATCAAGAGCCCATATCATGCTCTGTTTGGGCGGCCGGCTTATGCCAAGTTCGTGGCTCGGCCGTGTTACGTATATTTGCAGCTCAAGATGCTGGGTCACAAGGGCACTATTACAGTCCATGGGAGCCGGAAGAAAGCCTTGGAATGTGAAGAAGGGGATGCTGCATATGCTGAATCTGTTTGTGCGACAGAAGATTTGAAATTCTACAAGGATCATGTTGACCCGGCGGACATGACGTCATTAAAGAAACCAACCACAGAGCACGAGCCGGAGTTGAAGTTCAAATCAGCTGATGACACTAAGATGGTTGACTTTGTGCCTGGCGATTATCCAAACAGTTCATCATCAGCACAAACTTGGATCCAAAATAGGAAAGCGCGCTCATTGAGTTCATCCATGAGAACCGGGACATCTTTGCATGGAAACCTTCAGACATGCCGGGTGTCCCGAGGGAACTCGCTGAGCACACTCTTAATATCGATCCAAAGTTCAAGCCTGTCAGACAGTTTCTTCAATGGTTCAATGAGGAAAGGCGCAAGGCCATTGGAGAAGAGGTGGCCCAGCTCTTGGCGGCCGGGTTCATTGTGGAGGTCTTTCACCCAGAAATGTTAGCTAACCCGATGCTCGGGCTCAAAAAGAATGGCACCTGGCGTATGTGTGTGGATTACACAGATTTAAACAAGGCCTGCACGGCTGATCCTTTTGCCCTTCCCCGTATTGATCAGATCATTGATGCTACGGCGGGTTGCGCACGGTTGAGTTTTTTAGATGCTTATTCCGGGTACCATCAGATTAAGATGGCAGTCAAGGATCAAGAGAAAACAACATTTATAACACCTTTTGGGGCTTTCTGCTATGTGTCTATGCCTTTTGGGCTCAAGAGTGCTCAGGCGACTTACCAACGGTGTGTGCAGAATTGTCTTCATGATCAAATTGGGCGCAATGTTCATGCTTATGTGGATGATATAGTGGTGAAGTCCAGGGAAGAGGAAACCTTGATCACAGACCTGAAAGAGACTTTTGATAATCTTCGAGTTTACAAGATGATGCTTAACCCGGCTAAGTGTGTTTTGGGGGTACCAGCCGGCAAGCTCTTGGGTTTTCTGGTGTCTAACCGAGGTACTGAAGCTAACCTGGAAAAGATCAAGGCAATTACATCTCTGGCCAAGCCAACCTACATCAATGATGTTCAATGACTGGCGGGTCGTGTGGCTGCCTTGAGCCGGTTCATAAGCTGGTTAGGGGAAAAGGCTATGCCTCTGTATCAGTTGATGAAGAAAACAGATGTATTTGTTTGGAGCGATGCTAAAGACGCCGCCTTTGAGGATCTGAAGGCACAACTGGCTGAGCCGCCGGTCCTAGCTGCTCCAATTGAGAAAGAGGCACTATTGTTGTACGTAGCTGCAAATTCACGAGCTGTTAGTGTGGCCATGGTGGTAGAACACAAGGAGACTGGCAAAGAGCATCCGGTTCAGCGGTCGGTTTATTATGTCAGTGAAGTGTTAATTGAGTCCAAGCAACGATATCCACATTGGCAGAAACTTGTTTATGGGGTGTTCATGGCAAGCCGGAAGCTTAAGCATTACTTCCAAGGACATCCAATCACTGTGGTTAGCTCTGCTCCTTTGGGAGACATTATTCAAAACAGAGAAGCTACAGGGCGAGTTGCCAACTGGACAATTGAGCTTGGGTCTCATGGGCTGAAGTATGTTCCACGCACCACGATTAGGTCTCAAGCTCTGGTTGACTTCATCAATGATTGGACAGAGATGCAGATGCCAGAAGAAAAGCCGGACAGCACATATTGGACTATTCATTTTGATGGTCCAGGCAATTAGAAGGCTCGGGGGCTGGAGTCGTATTAACTTCCCCACGAGGTGATAAATTTGGTTATGTGTTACGATTGATGTTTCCATGCACTAACAACGCAGCAGAGTATGAAGCATTGCTCCATGGTCTTCGAGTGTCAAAGGAGATCAGCTTAAGCCGGGTCAGATGTCTTGGTGATTCAGATTTAGTGGCTCAGCAGGTATCTGGCAAATGGGATTCCAAAGATCCTCTCATGACGGCTTATCGCCGAGAGGTCGATGTTATTGCACGGTATTTTAAAGGTTATCAGGTGGAACACATTGACCGTCGAAAGAATGAAGCAGCTGATGCTTTGAGCCGGCTGGGGTCTCAACGTAAGCCGATACCACCCAATACCTTTTTAGATGTTTTGCATAACCCCTCTGTCAAGTTGCCCACAGAAGAAGATTTAGCTGTTCCTGACCCGGAGGCGCAGTTGGTGGCGGCTCTTCATGTCATCCCAGATTGGACGGTGCCGTTCTTGGCTTACATGACCCGGGGAGAATTGCCAGCAGATGAGACTCTGGCTCGACAGATAACCCGGCGGTCTAAGTCCATGACGATTTCGGATGGAGAGTTATTTCATCGCAGTGTTTCCGGAGCATTTCAACGGTGTGTTTCCCTCGAAGAAGGTCAAGAAATCCTTTGTGAGATCCATGAAGGCGATTGTGGTCATCACGCCGGGTCAAAAATCTTTAGTGGCCAAGGCATTTCGTCATGGTTTTTACTGGTTGACGGCTCATGCTGATGCAGAAGATTTGGTTAGTAGATGTGATGGGTGTCAGAAATTTGCATGACGAGCGCATGTGCCGGCTCAAGAGCTCCGGATGATTCCAATCACTTGGCCGTTTGCAGTCTGGGGGCTCGACATGGTGGGACCTTTCAAAAGGTCTAAGGATAAGAAGACATATCTCCTAGTGGCTGTTGATAAGTTCACTAAATGGGTTGAGGCGGAGCCTGTGAATAAGTGTGATGCAGCCACGGCAGTTCAGTACATGAATAAAATAATCTTCCGTTTTGGTTTTCCACACAGTATTATCACAGACAATGGCACTAATCTGTCCCAAGGGGCTATGGAAGAGTTTTGTCAGCGAGAGCACATCCGGCTTGATGTTTCTTCTGTAGCTCATCCTCAATCCAATGGTCAAGCTGAGAGAGCCAATCAGGAAATTCTGAAAGGGCTAAAACCCCGGCTTATGGTTCCTTTACAGTGAACGCCGGGTTGTTGGGTAGAGGAGTTGCCTTCAGTGTTATGGAGCATCAATACTACACCCAACAGGTCTACGGGTTACACACCCTTCTTCATGGTTTATGGGGCAGAAGCAGTATTGCCCAGTGACATCCCTCATGACTCGCCCCGCATGGCGGCTTATGTTGAGGCTAACAATGAAAAAGCCAGACAGGATGCGCTTGACTTATTGGATGAAGAAAGAGACTTAGCAGCAGCACGGTCAGCAATCTATCAACAGGACCTGCATCGTTATCACAGCCGCCGGGTTAAGACCAGGACTTTTCAGGAAGGCGACTTGGTGCTCCGGCTCATCCAAGATCTTTCAGATGCACACAAGCTATCCCCACCTTGGGAAGGACCCTTTGTGGTCAGTAAAAATTTAAACAACGGGTCTTACTACCTCATTGACGTTCGAGAGCACGCAGACTCACGTAAGTTGGAAGAGGAGACCCGCCGGCCGTGGAACATTGCTCAACTTCGGCCATACTATACTTAAGCCACCGGCTCTCGTCATGTACATATGTTCATATTATATATACAATAATAAGCAATAAAGTAAGACCATCAGTCTCTTTTCCTTTCAAAGATTATGCATCTTCATTATTCTTTATTCATAAATGACTATTAAGGAACTGATCATGTTTGAATCAAGTTTAACCTTTTTTAGTCCGGCTTATGATCGTATTCGAATCTAGTTGTAAATCTCATGGTCACTTGGGGGCTTCCTGTTCAAACATAGGTCATATTTGAACCAAAGAGAACATAGCTATCATAACCCTCTTGATCGGCTCAAGGCCAAACTCACTTGGGGGCTTCTTGATCGTATCCGAATCATAGCTTAACCCCCTTTGAGCTGACTTGGATCATATTCGAATCATGGTCGTTAAAAACCTCTCAAGGTCATTTGGGCGCTTCCTATTCAAACATAGGTCGTATTCGAACCAAAGAGAACATAGATGTCGGTACCCTCTTGATCGACGCAACACCAAAGCCACTAGGGGCTATATGGTCGTATTCGAACCTTAGCTTAATCCCTTTCATCCGGTTTACTGATCGTATTCCAATTAGAAACCCCCTATCTTTTAAATACAGAGTTAAAATTATGTTTGTTTTCTGTTGCTTGCTTTTGAGTTTTTGTTGTTTCAATGTTACAAATGAGATGGCCTGATTTTCTTCGCCGGCTCAATTATTGAACAACACAGCCACCCGAGTTATCCAAGCCGGTGGTCTAAGGATCCAAAGGTATGAGCTACTAAGATATGATGATTATTCAAGGAGTCTGAACTTTTATATTGAATTCTCAAATTTATCACCCGGGTTATTTGAACCGGTGATCTAAGGATCAACAAGGTATGGTTTTTCACTTATACGCGCTTATCGGATGTGTTAACTTCAGAGTTGGTATTAAACCTTATCCTTTATTTATATTTGTCTCTGTTTTTAGGTAGAAATATGGGTTGTAAATTAGGTGTTTTAAAGCCCAGTTGGTTCTAACCCACCTTGCCAGGTTTTTTCCTTGTGTTCACAAGAACAGAGTTCAAACGTTGCAGAGACAAGCATTAAACTATGCATAAGAAAGTATTAAACATTGGCATCGGAAGCACAGATTCACGTAGATGTGTTTTATGCGCGATGGCATAAGCAAACATGCGGTGTTTTAAACAGCTAAGCTATTACAAGACTTTAATAAGCCCGTGAAGATAATCACTGTCCTTCCCTCGCCGGTTCACCATCTTGAGTCTGTTGGGTTCACCATCTTGAGTCTATTGGAAGTCGGATTTTGACTAGTCAAAGCCGTTCATGGCGAAAAATTCAGCTTCGTCGTCAATAAGGCCGACCTGGTAAATTTCCGGGGCAAATGTATCTTCACTCACAGGTGGGATCAGATCGACAACTTTTTATGAAGGGGTGGCCATCTTCTTATTTGCACTATCAAAACCCGGCTGGTATTTGTCCACGTTGGTGTCATCTCCAAGGCTGGTCTCCTGAGGTCGGACTTCATGGACGCAGGCTATAAAGTCATCTTGATCAAAAGGAGACCCGTCCTCCTTCACGGTAGGATAGCCCCTTGCGACGTCCGCCGGGTCTAGGTCTGGCACCCAAGCTTTCGAGCGGCTTAGGGCAGTCAGTGCACCGGCTCGCACACAGGAGCGTTTTACCTCTTGGAATCTAGCAGGCAGGATGGATAGCTTCTTCAGGACATCGCTAAGCCAGTTGGATCCTTGATTTACCGAAGAGATAGTGGCCAGAGCCCGTTGTGTACCAATGTATAATTGTTGAACCAAGGTGTATACTGCCTTCAGCTTAATCAACGGGTCTTGGTTCAGATTTTTGCTTCGCGGACCTGTATATATTTAACAAAGTCAGTTGGCGGATCATACTCCGGTTTGACAAACAATTATAGTCAAGATCAATTTAGACGGCTTACCAAAAATCGCAGTAACCATCTGAGATACCCAGCCCTTCAAATTGTTCAGCTCTGTTGAAATTTCTTTCAGAGCTATTTCCGCTGTCTCAGCTCGGTAGGTCAGGAGTGTTTTCTCATTCTCCCAAGTTTTCTCTTTGGCAGCAAGGTTGGTCTTCAAAGTCTCCGTTTTAGAAAGGCTCATTTGCAGTTTGGAGGTGGAAGATTTGATTTCTGACTCCTGGCTTACTAGCCGGGTCTTTGCGTCAGTCAATTGGGAGTCAGTTCAGATAATGCATTCTGTGAAACATTCAGATAAGTCAAGATTTGGTTTTAAATTCCAATATACATATTCAAAATTCAAAGTCCCAAGTACTTTACAAAGTAACATCACTTAGCATTTGGGGGATAATGTATGCCAAATCAAATTTTTGTGACTCTACCAACATATTAGAAGTCCCAAGTCCTTTACAAAGTAACAACACTTGTCACTTGGGGGCTAATGTACACAGTTCAGCAAGGTTATCAAAGATAAACCGGAATGTTAAGTATTTTATAGATGATGTTCAATTCTGAAGTACTGATTCATTAATGATTAAATAAACCGGTCCTTGGGGACTATGGGTGAAGTCTTGTTCTACCAATATCAGGCAAAGATTCAGACATAAAGGTATCAGTCTATATTGTAAGTCTACATGTTATTCTGTTTTTCTCATAATCTACATACTTGGGGGCTGAAGGAATATTGGTAAACCGGAAACTACATACCTCATACTTCAATTGAAGCTGCTTGACCATCTCAATCTCAGAATCACGACTGGAGTGTACATGACTGAGATAACCGGATAAGATATCACTGGCATTAAGACGGTCATAGTTGGCAACATCAAGACGAACCTTCCACCTCTCCAAGGCTTCTTGCTTAGCTGTGCACTGTGCCAATACCGTCGGGTTCCCCGGCTCAACATAGCGGCTCCCAGTAATTTGAACATCTTGAACACGGGGAGACGATGGGCCGGTTGAGCTTGATGGACCAGCTGTAGAAGGGTTAATAGTGTTCTTGGCAAGGGATAGCTCTAGAGGATTTGCTTCATGAGCAATAGGCGGGTCTTCTAGGGCGACAGTCAATGGAGAAGGTGGCCTAGCCGGCTCAGATGCCAGTACTGGCGGATCTTCCACTGGTTTTGTTTCCTTTTCTTTCTTGGACTTAGCTTGACCACTAAAGAAAAATACTGCAGGACAATCATCATTAAGATAACAATTGATCAATCTCGAAAGAAAAGAGGATTTTTGGTTACCCAGGAGCAGTCTTGAAAGCCGGAAATTGTGTTTGTGATGAGTCACCCGAGGAACGAGACACCTCCTGAAAAGGTAAATGAAAGGAGTTAAAGGAAATATAAGGAGCAGGATTCATTAAAACAAAGGTAAGGACAGTAATAAGTAAACCTCGTTCGGACGTTTCCGAGGGGTCTATTCAGGGACACAGCCGGCTCATCTTCAATCTCAACTTCACGACGTCTTTCATGCTGCTGCTTTTTCAAATGAAAGTTGGGATCCAAGTAAGCTAAGGGGTTAGAAAACCTTACTTTATGGATCACTCGTCGAACTTTGTGTCTTGGTAAGGGCTCTAAGTCAGAGGAAATGATAGTTACCTCTGCTTCCCCAGCTTGGCTAGCCCCAGTGTCATCCTGGTAAGGATTAGTATCAATAAGATTGTTAAAAGTTGGCCAAGGGAATCAAGGGCTACCTCCGAGTCAGACGAGTCATCAAGCTTCATTAAATCCTCAGCAGTAGTTTTCTTCTTCTTCTTTGTTTTCCGGGTTGTCTTCTTGGTGTTCATAGCGGTGACTTTCGCCTTCTTGGCAGCTTCGTGGTCATATTTCGCCTTCCAGAAGTCAGAATTAGCCTATAAAGACAAGAAGAAAGATCAGTATTAAGTACTGATAGCTGGGCAAAACACGAAGAAAAAGATCAGAATGTACTTACTTCTGGCGCCGGATTAATCTTGCAGAAAGGACTCAACCCAACAATAGTGCAATCCTCGTACTTCCCATTTACCAAAAGGGTTGACATCGAAACAATATCTTCTTCGGTGAGATCAACTGAGCTGTGACAAAGAGAGTTGTCCGGGCTTCCGTCATATTCATACATCAGTTTGGATCGACGGCCTAATGGAATAACCCGCCATGAGATCCAGCAGCGGTTCAGATCTACTCCGGTTAAACCATTGCCCAAAAAGGCATTGATTCTTCTAATGGAGGGAAGTAGCCTCTTGCGTTCAACAACGGTAAGCTTATCCGGAAGGGTGAACTTGGAGTCAAGACGACCGGGGCGGTAACCCGACAGAGGCTTCTCGTTTGCTGGAGAAATATCCTGACAATAAAACCAAGTTTGGTTCCAGTCTTTTGGGTGACTTGGTATGACGATAAGAGGGAAAACAGCACCCTGGCGGCGCTGAATTGAGATGCCTCCAAGTTCTAAGCAAGGACAATTGGTGCATTCGTTCTGCCGGTTTAGGTAAAAGTACTCCCTAAACAGCTCTACGGTGGGCTCTTGCTGAAGATACACCTCACAGAGTACTTGGATGTTGCAAATGTTGGAAATGGAATTGGGTCCAAGGTCCTGAGGGTGGAGTTTGAAAAAATGAAGGACCTCTCTGAAAATTTTTGAATAGGGCGGTGAGAAGCCACGATTCATGTGATCAGTGAAGACAATCACTTCTCCGTCTTTTGGATTGTGGCGTTCTACCTCCGAGTCAGGAGCACGATAAGACATGACATTCTTCGAAGGTAGAAACCCAATGATGAAGAACTCTTTTAACCGTTCCTCAGTTATGGACGAAGGGACCCAGTTACAGACGGTGGGTGTCTTTGATGGCATGATGTGCAGAGAACTGAAAAAAAAGATAACAACATGCCGGCTCAGCCTACGGTCAGTTATAAAACAAGTAATGACGGTTTAACTAAGGGATAATGACATATAAGGAAAAGAGAGTCGGTGCGGTAAACCGCCATGACTATAGATTCTTTCAGAAAGTGGATTCAGCTAAGTGTTGGGACAAACAAGTTTCTCAAAGTGATTGATATTATTTCAGATCAGAAGGCTGTTTCAAAAAGGAAAATATTCTAGACCTAAAAACCTAGTACAGATGAGTTCGACGATTATAAGGAAACATCTATACAGGTAAACGGGATCAACTGATATCAAAAATGAATGCCAAACAACTACCGCGCGAGTTATATCTCTTCTTTGGATCAAAAGAAGTTGCAGAAAAGATCTACAGATGATCCATGGCGAACAGGTGAAGAACACTGAAGAACTTGCAAACCTATAAAAGATCTGGGTGTGTGAGGGAAGAAAACTTATGAGATGCAGGTCTGCCGCGAAGAGTCGCCGCGTCCTCTGGTCGGACTCAGGGTAATACATCGGCCAAGCTTGACGACGACGATGAGAGTTCCGGCACCGGCGGAGCTCGAGCAGTGACGGAGGTTGCGAGAGGAAGAAGATGAGGAAGAAAGGAGAATGGGAAGGACCGACTACGTGCTTATTTATAAGGGCAGATGCGAACAGGCAGACGTGAAAATCAAGGAGACCCAATAATAATTATCCAACTGAACAGACGCCTCAATTCTCGGAAGGCATTAAAAAATGAAAGATCCGTTGTAAGATGACGTCATGAAGGTTTTTCGTGTTTTCAAAAGATGACGTCACGACGGGTTACAGTAGTTTCCAGACAGAGGATGGACTCTGACTAAGTATTGAAGATTGACAAAGAACAAAGTTCAAAGTCAACCTGGGGCCTAATGTTGGGGATATTACTATCAATTGAGACCCGCCCAGGAGGGGCCGGGTCAGCTTCAATGGCGGGTTACGCTAAGAAGTTCAGTAAACATCCAAGTTTGTAATTTATTAAGTCTTATAGAAGGCCCAAAGGCCTGGGGCCGGCTTGAGGCCCAATATTGTAAACCGCCACATGTAAGGAAATACTTGTACAGAAAGACATGTTAAGAAAGTCACCAAGCCGGACACGATTATGAGCCAGACGGGACTCTGTAGGCCACCTGGAGTCAACCCGTGTATATAAGGGGACGACCGGGTGGCGGTTTGGGGCAAGAAACAATGAAGTCGAGAACCAAGCCGGCGAGTTGAGCCCCTTGGTAATCGAAACCCCAGCAATTCCAACACAACTAGATGTAGGCTTTTACCTTCATCGTAAGGGGCCAAACTAGTATAAAACCTCTCGTGTCCTTTGTCCCGATTAACCCCTTTAAGCTTGCTAGTTGCGATGGCCCTACGACTAAGTCCTTTCACTAGGACATCTGTCGTGACAATTCCACGACAATATTGGTGCTTCTTTCAGAAAAGAGTACTCCCTAGAAAACTGCCAATATAAGCTATTTGTATTTGGTTAGAGGATTTGCTGCCGAGAAAGATCCGTCCACAGAGAGCGCTGATACGTCTCCAACGTATCTATAATTTTTATTGTTCCATGCTATTATATTAACAACCTTGGATGTTTTATAAGCATTTGTATGCTATTTTATATGATTTTTGGGACTAACCTATTAACCTAGAGCCCAGTGCCAGTTTCCGTTTTTTTCTTGTTTTAGAGTATCACAGAAAAGGAAAATCAAACGGAGTCCAATTGACTTGAAACTTCACGGAACTTATTTTTGGAACGGAAGCAATCCAGGAGACTTGGAGTAGACGTCAGGGAAGCTTCGAGGAAGCCACGAGGCAGGGAGGCACGCCCTGCCCCACTGGGTGTGCCCCCACCCTCGTGGCTCCCCTGATCGACTTCTTTCGCCTATATATGTCCATATACCCTAAAAACATCGGGGAGAAGAATAGATCGGGAGTTCCGCGGCCAAAATCCTCTGTAGCCACCGAAAACCAATCTAGACTCGTTCCAGCACCCTGACGGAGGGGGAATCCTTCTCCGGTGGCCATCTTCATCATCCCGGAGCTCTCCATGACGAGGAGGGAGTAGTTCACCCTCGGGGCTGAGGGTATGTACCAGTAGCTATGTGTTTGATCTCTCTCTATCTCGTGTTCTTGAGGTGGTACGATCATGATGTATCGTGAGCTTTGCTATTATAGTTGGATCTTATGATGTTTCTCCCCCTCTACTCTCTTGTGATGAATTGAGTTTTCCCTTTGAAGTTATCTTATCGGATTGAGTCTTTAAGGATTTGAGAACACTTGATGTATGTCTTGCATGTGCTTATCTATGGTGACAATGGGATATCACGTGATCCACTTGATGTATGTTATGGTGATCAACTTGCGAGTTCCGTGACCTCGTGAACTTATGCATAGGGGTTGGCACACGTTTTCGTCTTGACTCTCCGGTAGAAACTTTGGGGCACTCTTTGAAGTTCTTTGTGTTGGTTGAATAGATGAATCTGAGATTGTGTGATGCATATCATATAATCATACCCACGGATACTTGAGGTGACATTGGAGTATCTAGGGCATTAGGGTTTTGGTTGATTTGTGTCTTAAGGTTTTATTTTACTATGAACTCTAGGGCTGTTTGTGACACTTATAGGAATAGCCCAATGGATTGATCAGAAAGAATCACTTTGAGGTGGTTTCGTACCCTACCATAATCTCTTTGTTTGTTCTCCGCTATTAGTGACTTTGGAGTGACTCTTTGTTGCATGTTGAGGGATAGTTATATGATCCAATTATGTTATTATTTTTGAGAAAACTTGCACTAGTGAAAGTATGAACCCTAGGCCTTGTTTCCTAGCATTGCAATACCGTTTGTGCTCACTTTTATCATTAGTTACCTTGCTGTTTTTATATTTTTAGATTAGAAATACCTATATCTACCATCCATATTGCACTTGTATCACCATCTCTTCGCCGAACTAGTGCACCTATACAATTTACCATTGTATTAGGTGTGTTGGGGACACAAGAGACTCTTTGTTATTTGATTGCAGGGTTGTTTGAGAGAGACCATCTTCATCCTACGCCTCCCATGGATTGATAAACCTTAGGTCATCCACTTGAGGGAAATTTGCTATTGTCCTACAAACCTTTGCACTTGGAGGCCCAACAACGTCTACAAGAATAAGGTTGTGTAGTAGACATCAAGCGCCACACATCCCACTGGTGGTGGTGGATGCCAATGCGTGCATGGAGCATGGTTGGTGTCGGTAATTTTTACTTGGCACACCTCGCACTCTACATATATGCCGGTTCCATCCGTACATTTGTGCAGTTCCACCAAAATGCAGCCGAATAACCCTGTTTGCACAGATAATGAAAAAGCGTGATTACATTATAGTGGCACTAGTTGATGAAACACACAAAATAAATAGAAGAAAATATTATGAGAGTATCATAGTATGCCATGTTGCGAGGGCGAGATGGGCCCTGCGACGCCTCATACGGTACGCCACACCTCATACTGGAAATCATCCCAAGTCTCCCCGATACACCTTCTACCAGTGATGAACATCAGTGTACAGCGGTAATACAAAGAGGGGCCTTGAGACATTCAAACCTCTATTTTTGTGCAGATCAACTAAAATTAAGCACCCCAGTTTGCAGAAACGCTTAAACATTAACAATGGGACTAGTTGATGAAACAAACATTAACAAAGAGAAGCACTTTCTTTATCTACGTTGGAAATGAAATGATAGAGAGTACACTCGCTCTATTTTAACTATATTATTACTTCATTTTATCAGTGCCTCTAGGGTCGAGCGGGTGGCAAACGAGGTGTACAGTGCGTCGCAAGGATGAAGGCCGGGGGTGCTTAGACTGGGATGCTGAAGCTGGCTTTTCAGTCCCTATCTTCCCCCTGATGTTTCTGTGGTAGCATTTGGGTTGTAATCCAAACTTTGTCGAGCTGGTGCTGCGTTCCCCTACCTGCCTAACTTATGTGGCGAACTTTCTCCTACTAGTAGTCAGTCCATTATAGTAGTAGTTGCATAACTACCCGTTTACATTGAGATGTTGTCGGATAATTGTTCTCTATGGTTGGTTTGTTTAATGAAATCAGAGGGAACCCCCTCTTTCGATATATAAAAAAACAGTGGCAGTAGCGGTGCCAAAACATTGCCTCAAATTAATAGTGCCACTAGATTAAGGTGCAAAATAATAACATTGCTGCTTTATCATGGCAGTGCCAAAACAGTAGCACAAGAGCAGGATAAACATGCAGGATATTTGGCAAATGGTCAGACCAAAAAGGAACATACCTCGTGATAGGAACCATATCTGCAGTCAACGCCATCGTAGAAGGGATGACACTAGTCACCAACATGGATGATTCAATTCATGGGACCTTTTGGTGCAGTTCACCTAAAATGAAGCAATGGCGCATGAGCTAGCAGCTTCTTCTTCTTTTTTTAAGAAAAGAGCTCCAGCCCCGGTTCCATTTCCACCAGAAAACGAAACCCACAGAGCTTGTTCTTCATTAGTTGCAATAAAATTGAGCAACATCAAGGTTGGTCGTGAAGCTCCTGGAATGTTCAACTATAATTTGGATATCATTTGTGTAGTTCAACTAAGATCAAGCGTGAAATGTATATCTTTGTTTGCATAAAAAAGGTGGAAAGGAGGGTGACTAACAAGTGATGAAACATGCATCAAATGAAAAAAGCATGTTCCTTATCTAAATGGCAATCGTACAAGGACAGTAGCAATTTCTAGCAACATTGCTAGATATTAGTGTGGGCATTAGGATTAACTATGACAACCGTTAAATACGACATTACTTTAACGACGCTATTGCTTCATTTTACCAGCAACATTACATTAACAGCTGCTACACAGTTAGTATTTGGGCACGGGAGAGTAGGTGGACCAGGAAAGTTGCATCTCTAACGAAAAGAAGCAGCTTATCTTAATGGGAAATTTAGCAGGACATGAAAAAAAGTGTCATTGATTCATATTACCGGAGGCACTACATTGAAAACAACATTGGTTTAACATGTCCTTACTTTTAACAGTACGAGTGCTACATTGTACCAGTGGCATTACATAAGAGCGGCTCGGGGCAACAAACATCAGAAGAGGATATCTGTGTTGGTCCCATTTTTGTTCGGTATATAGCCACCTTCTACTGTGTGAGGCTAGCTAATCTAGTGCTGGACTTACTCTGTTGAATTGTCCCCCAGTCCCCACTTTCTTTCCTTTTTCAACCAATAGATCGGGTTTATATTGAGTTTGTACTGCGTTCCCTTTATTTCCCTATTAGACCTAGAGACCAGTTGGATAGCCAGTCTCTGCTACTTTTCGCCCCCATTATTTCCTCTTTCGACCATGTACTAGATTCAGGTAACAAATCTTCCCCCACCCCACCCCCACCCCCTTTCTTCCTTGTTTGAACCAAGTAGTACTAGATTCGAGTGCATGAACTAGTTTTACCTCTTAACAGCAAAAAATTAGGTGGTTTTCAAACAGCCGATCGATCCTATCTACGAGGGGGCCTGAGAAATAGTAAAAGATACAAATGCAGCAACATCAGGAGCTCAGGAAGTAGAGCATGGCCGGTTCCAAAGGAAGTTATACCTGAGGGTTGCCAAGATGTCACTTGGTGGGCGGCGGGGGGCTGGATCTGTCCACACTACGGCAGCGAGGAAGAAGGGGTGGGAGGCCCTCCCTCGCCTGCGATGCTTGGGAGAGAACGGCAAGGCATGCTGATCGGGACGCGCCGACCATGGGTAAGAGACGTCGCCGAGGACGCCCACGTCAATGTTGCACCTACTCACCTTCCCCGGCGGAGAGGATCCGACTGTATCTGTGACCAGCGGTGAGTACAGACAGAGAGAGTGTGTGGCCACTTAGGGAGTCCTGGACTAAGGGGTCCTCGGGTGTACGACCTGTTATCTATGGGCCGGATTGAAGGGCTGTGAAGATATGTAGACCGAAGACGGTGCCCGTGTCCGATGGGACTCTCCTTGGAGTGGAAGGCAAGCTTGGCGAACAACTATGAAGATTCCATCTTATGTAACCGACTCTATGTAACCCTAGATCCCCCCGGTGTCTATATAAATCAGAGGGTGTAGTCCGGAAAGGATATATACTCAATACTGTAGTCATACAGGCCAGACTTCTAGGGTTTAGCTATTATGATCTCGTGGTAGATCAACTCTTGTAACACTCATATTCATCAAGATCAATCAAGCAAGAAGTAGGGTATTACCTCCATAGAGAGGGCCCGAACCTGGGTAAACATCGTGTCCCCTATCTTCTGTTACCATCAACCTTAGACGCACAGTTCGGGACCCCCTACCTGAGATTCGCCGGTTTTGACACCGACATTGGTGCTTTCATTGAGAGTTTCTCTGTGCTGTCGCTGAAAGGTTTGATGGCTCCTTCAATCGTCAATAACGACACTGTCTGCGGAGAAACTTTCCTCCCCGGGCAGATCTTCGTGTTCGGCGGCTTCGCACTGCCGGCCAACTCATTTGGCCATCTAGAGCAGATCGAAAGTTGCGCCCCTGGCCATCAGGTCAGATTCGGGAGCTTCAACTACGTCGCGGACATCCATGGAGACTTGATCTTCGCCAGATTCGATACCGCGGTAGCCGCTCCCGATCACCCTGATAATCATGACCTAAATCTATCATCGGGCCGCATCCAAGAGATCGCTCCTGTAACCGCTCTGGCCCTAGAGCCAATGCAGGCTGCGCCATCCAAAGACGGAAGGATTAACTCCACCACGGAGGCCGCAGATTCCACGGCGTTGGAGCGGCACATGGACCCGGTTCCACACGATGCCTATACCACCGAAACACCGGACTCGTCTCCGGCCATAGGTCCCGAACCACGCAAGCCCGCGGACGCCGAGCTTGATCATTTATCGATCTTCGAATTCAGCGCCGCAGACATCTTCCAGTACTCGCCTCTGGGCGATGTGCTAAACTCCTTAAAAAGTCTGTCCTTGGCGGAGCACTCTCAGCCGAACTATATCGTGCTCGAACTCGGGGCTGATGACGGAGAATTTCGCTTCCCACCCGCCACCCACTTTATAGCCACGGTCGAGGAGTTGACAGACGAACTTAATTATGACTCCAAGGACATCGATGGTATGGACGACAATGCCGGAGAAGAAGAGGCCCAGAACCTGAGAGCGAATTTTTGGAGGCCGAGCACCTCGGGTTGGGTTATCTCGGCCGTTCGGTGTGGCCTCGTGATCCGTCCCTGTCGGTAGCCTGCCCCCCATGTTCGAGCAGCAGGTTTAGGTGCTAGCGCCCCTAGGAGTACACCGGTGGCACAACTGCAACTCTACTCTGTTGAATGGGCTTTGTATTTAAGGTCTGCTGGTCCAGTCCGGTGCTTGTTCTTGTTTCAAATTGGGTTGTGCGTGACAGATGAACAGTGGACATTTGACATGACCGGAACATGCCACTTTAATGGCTAGTAGGGCCAGATTCGAAAATGACTTGTAGATAAATCATGCCCACGCTGCTGTACCACACTAGTACGTCAGTGTTAACAAAAATCACGATCTCCTGCCTCGTTCGGGTTGCTATTTGTGTGGTAATTACTTGAAAAACATTATTCCTTTCTTTACGATTTATAGAGCTCAATTTAGAAACATATCTAACCAAAATGGAATACTTTTGTAGTTTGCAAAAATATTTAATCAGTATGCTCATTTTTCTCAAAAGTTATTTTTACCAATGTATCTCTACTACTCCCTCCATTCCACAATATAGTGCTTCCTCTATCCCCGTGCTTCAACTTTGATCGTAAATTTAACTACCAAGACTGATTGCGGCGGGAGCAAAAGTTATATCAGTGAATTCGTATTCCAAAAAAGTTTTTAATTATGTAACTTTTTCTCCCGCCGCAGTCGGTCTCGTTCGTTAAATTTATGGTCAAAGTTCGACCTCGGGAAGCGTAGGCGCATTATATTTTGGAATGGAGGGAGTACTTAAAAAGAATGTAAGGATCCCATTTCACCTCTCTTTCGTCTAACCTTCCTTAGATATGTCCCACACTTTCCTTCTCGTCTTTGATTTTTTTCTCTCATCTATGATTTTTCTCCCATTCATTCTCCCTAAATAGAATCAATTGTCTCATGTTTTATTAACTTACCAAAAAAACATTTTGTTTGGTAAGTAATTAAATTCTTGCCAAATAAGTGCTTACAAATAAAATGGAAGGTAAATCACGGCGAGAGCATACAAAAACTTGCTAAGATTTTGGCGGATCAATATAATAATAGACGCGCGGTCCCGAGCTAATCTACTAGAATGTTTATATTCCCGTTGCAACGCACGGGCAATTGTCTAGTTAATTAAAATGCATGCATGCATGACTACTAAAGGACAAAGCACATCTAGTACATATTATATTGGGGAGTCTTCTCTTTGATAATTGCATGCAATGATTTACCGCCCCTCAAAATCTAAACATATGATGACAGCTATAGAATTGAGACTAATAACATAGAAAAACATTTGTTTAGATGAGCCATATAAATTGGAAAGGAGGGAGTATATGTATTCAGAAAATTCTCCATGGTATTTTTTATATATGAGATTATTTAACGAGTATCAGTGGCATATAAAAAATGTTTGTAAAGAAAAAAAATGCAGTTTGCCTACTTCCTGATGCAGGATTTACTAAAAAATAGATGAAAAACATCCGATCACTAACAAGTTCTTTTAAATCCAAACTACTCGGCCTGATTGTAAGCCCAAAAAATTGTTAGTTAGACCCATGTTCAGTACATGTGCAGTTCATCCTCCACGGTCGAACATCGGTCACCAGGTGGCAAAAACTAAGATAAAAAATCACTAATTAAGCTGGATTGGTCTCTTAGGAAAATAATTGATTATGTCTTGTCAACGAGTTTGCAGTAGCGCTTAGGGTACCAGCGGATGTGTGCAGAGGAAAACCGGTCAGTGGCATGTGCTAGTCTAGATTCGCTAGATGCGAGCCTACGAAGAGCTGAATACACGGCCAACCAACGTCTACAGGGGGCAGTGTCCGGCAATACAGGGGAGGCTCTGATCCCAAACAAATATGCATGCTCTGGATAAAGTACTGCCTGGGGCACGACCTCCATTAGGCATTTTCGCCCAGAAACCGCGGTTTACCGGACGCTGGACGGCCACTTCCTCATATGACGTATACATGGTGGATGCACCAAAGGAAAACAGCGGGGACGACAAAAAAGACCCAGTTGAGGATAAACCTTCCGAAATACAGTCCAAGCGCCGGTGTCAGCGGCGCCGCTCTAAGTCACGCCGCAGCAAAGATAGCAACACCGGTACAGGAGAAGATGGCACTCCGGAAGGTGCCGAAGACAATGAAGACCCCGTCGACATAACAAACGAACAATATGAACAGGAAGATGAGAATGTTATCCCTGTACAACAGGCCACACACAAAGATTCGGAGGACGATAGTTACCCTCCGCTCTCCGAGGATGAGGTGAGCCTTGGCACCGAGGATTTCATCGTGCCTGAGGAACCTCTTGAACATGAGTTCTTCAAGCGCCAGCTAATAGCCACTGCAAGGAGCCTGAAAAAGAAGCAACAGCAGCTTCAAGCTGAGCAGACATCTGCTCAATGATAAATGGACTGATGTCCTAGAAGCCGAAGAATACGGCCTCAAGCGCCCAACCAAAAGCTACCCAAAGTGTAAATTGCTACCTCAGTTCGACGAGGAGGCGCCGGAGTATATACCACCATCGTACAATGCGGCTGACCGACCACCGCGTGGCCGGGACAAAACGACAACTCATGCCGAACACTAGCCCGCCCCGCCTCGTCACTCAAGCAAAGGTAAATTCACCCATGGCCATACACATGACCTCTGGCAAAACCTAAACAATTAAGCAGGACCTACCAGATCAATCTACGGATCGCGAGAACGCACCTCGACAAGTGACAATGGCCACCTATCACTACAAAAAAATATACTTCCATGATGATACGTGTTTGTCACAGTAGGTCGCATTTTCTGTCATGCATGTACATCCATGATGATTTTATGACAGAATCAAGATAGTCATACATGTGCTGTCGTAGAAGTGTTCCATGACATTACCAAAATTATCATCACGGAAGTGTCCACTTCCATGACGATAAATCCCGCGTCACAGAAGTGCTTTCGTCAAGGGTGACCGACACATGGCATCCATCGTGACGGAACGCGGTTAAGCTATTGGGTCGGGTTTTGGATCCGATAACCCATTAACAGCCCCGACCAATTGGGATTTTCCACATGTAAAATCATTATTGGCTGGAGGAAACACGTGCCGGCTCATCGTTGGGACAGATGTCATCCACTCATTGAACAGAAGGCGCCTATGATACGTCGACACATGGCACGACCCAACAGAGGCCCATTCCTGTGAAAAGGCCGGCCCGTTTGACTTGGTCAAAAGGTGGTGGGCCGGCCCATGTAAAGCCTGTTAACGGCATGTTCGCATATAGCCCATTTATAGCCCACTAACCCAAGGCCCGTTACGCCCTATCCGAATTAGGCCTAGTAGCGTCATCTGGGTCACCCAATATGATTCCAACCCGTTTTCACTTCTGCCCCATGTATGGCCCATGACGTCTTTCGGCCCATATGAGGCCGTATGTAACTCTTGGCCTATTAACGGCCCGTGGTGAAACTGGCCCGTAATGAACAGTGTATCACTTTACACCCATTAACGGCCCGTGGTGAAACTGGCCCATAATGAACAGTGTATCACTTTATACCCATTAACGCCCCGTTATTCCGTTGGGCCGTTTCTAGCCCATGTTATCTTTCAGCCTTCTCAGAGCCCATTTATTATTGGGCTCATTTCCAGCATTCGTTTACTTACGGCCCGTTACTGTCATTTTCTGCTTGTGGGCCAAATTCAGCCCGTGGTTACAGTCGGCCCATTTGTCGTCCGTTAATACGTTGGGCCGTTTTCATAGCGTCATCAAATACGACCTATTAACGATGGGCCGTTATGGTCGGCCCATGAACGGACGATTCCAACTCTAGCTCGTTTACGGCCATAATGTGGCCTGTTAGTGGCCCATGTTTGGCTAATCGATCATACTGACCATATAAGGCCCATTAATGATACAGCTCGTAGAAGGCCCATTGTTTCTATGGCCCGTAGAAGGACCACTTTTCTACGGCACGTAGAAGGCCCACTGTTTCTACAGCCCATAGGAGGCCCACTGTCACTACAGTAAATATTAGACCATGGTTATTGTAGCCTAGTTTTAAAACATAGGTTATTGCAGCCACTAGCAAACCGCGGAAAAAGAACTACAGTGACTACAAGCAAACAAATAAACAAGACAACAAGGAAATAAATAAGCAAGCAACTTACGCTAGGCTATCACGGCTATCACACATATTACATCCACTGGGCATCAAAGTTCGCCACCAGTGCAAATAAACGCGCCGACAAAAGAATATACAAAACTGAGAGCACTTCAGAAGGCACTAGGCCTGCCAGGTCAGGCCCCCCAAGCAGCTGAAGAAGCTGAGTAGACCTCAGTTGTGTCAAGGATAGATGCATCAACACTAGATTTAAGGCATGATGGTGCACATGGTAGTCCTCTGACATCTTCATTGCATCTTTGACTTCAAGTCAGAGCTGAGATGAAGCAAGCCTTTCCGCTTTAAGTTGAGACTGAAGAAGTCGAATTGATTGAGGCAGCAACTGCATAGAGGTTGTCTCACACCTGCTGGTGAGTAGCTTCAACTCACTGTCTTCATCAAGACAGGACCTTGGGGTCATCTCGCTGTCCTCAAGATGGTTTGGCTCACTATCTTCCCTAAATTTCTTCCTGGCGTAAGAGATACGAGTCTAAAATAGAAACAAGGAGACACGTAATAGGTTTCACAATTATATAAGCAAATAAATGGATCTGTTCTGCATAAGGAACATGTTTTTACAACTACAATTTGAAACTAGTAGTTGTTGCAAACATCCAATCAGATGTAAACAGCAAAGCAAACAGTAGTGGAGGAAATGATGCCTATCCAAATCTATACTAGAACAAAGTTTGAAGGCTTGAGAAGGATGAACTTACATTACATGTTAACACGGGCTGGACAAAGCCCTTCTCCATGTTGATGGAAGGATAATTCAATAAATTCCCCAAAGAAAATTATTTATAAGCGTTGCCATTATTCTACATTTTGCAAAGAGTAAATATAGATCAAATAATATTGGAAGAAACAGAGGATAATGAAGCTCAGGTGCAGACTGATGATACATGATCAAATAGCAATTAATTAAGTACAGCGTTACAAGGCAAAAGGGAGAGAGGTACTGACAAGAGCAATGCAGAGCCCATTATTGTTTTGAGATCGTATGATCCTTTGAGCAAGGAGATTCATCTAAAATTAGTTTTCATACAAGAGAGAAGGTAAGGCACAAGCAGAAATTTAGGAGTTCAAATTTTGAATTGATATCATAGACAGTACCTGACGTTGGGATCCCAGCAGTTCTAATAGGGGTTTGGCCACTGGAGTAGGGGTAAAGTGTGGTACAGTTGGGCCTGTGTTTTCTGTGGCTGCTGATCTATCTGATTTAACAGGTATCACTACCTTTTCCAAATACCTAGTTTGTACTCCTTGAGGATCTGCACTCACCCTCTTCCTTTGGACATCTATTACGAAAGAAGAACATTTGACTGGAAAAACATAGTGTGACGACACATGGAATAGGTACAGAAAATGGATAGGTATGGCATATACTCATATATGATGCCTAAACTAAGCAGCTGGTGTAACAAAGTAGGAGTAATGCAAGAGGTCAGATGCAAAATATGTGCGACCAATAGAACTTTGCAAAGTTTGAGCAAGCACCTTGATGGGTGAATAAGATATGCCATCCTCCACCATGCCAAGTTTGTTAGCCAGTGGATCGTTCCGCAATATTCCTCTCGTGTGCCCATTCTCATATTCATTTTGATAATGTTCAATATCTGACATGCATGAAAACATAAAAACAAGTGAGATTTTCTTTGTAATGCAGAAGTGATTCTAATCCAATACTGCCTCCCTGTAAACCCCTTTGTGCTATCTCTGCAATTCTTTTAAAAGATGTCATGCATGCTGTAATTTGTTGTGTGCATTAATATAATGTGGCCTACTACTCAAAATATGAGAGCTCCAGAAGTGATGACACTTCGCAGATGATAGCTTCAACATATAGTAAAGAAGAACAAGTCGACCTGACCTGACGGATTCAAAATATACTAAGGGAGAACAACTCGACTTGACCAGTCGACCGCAAGAGAAGAGTACCATCTTAAAGAAGAGCAGAAGAGAAACCAGATTGAAGATATTACAAGTCTTTCAATACAATGTCGGTTGGCCACCCATGATGAACCAGAGCGCACAGAGAAATACTATTCTTTCTGGTCTCTCCATATGTGGCTCACATGCATTTCGAAACTAAAGTAGGAACATTTAGCTAACCAATTAAACATCTCTTAGTTTTACTAATATCATCAATAATATCATATATGAATTTGTACAACTAAGCTTGTTTAGCTCGATGGGTGGAGTAGTGGTATTACGACATGAACCATGTAGGCTGATTGTGGTCATCATAAAACGGGGAAAACATAAGCATGATGAGTACAATGTTGACCGTGGTAGTGGGATGGCAGATTTGAAGCTGCAAACCGCGCAAAGGGTAGTTAGCAACCGATGTTTGCTTTGAAATAACATCTAAGATTTGGTAGGGACAAGAAAGTACAGTCAACAAATGACAAAGAAATGCAATTATGCTGTCTCTCTATATGTCGCGACATGCCTTTGGAAACTCAAGTGGGACCTTTAGCTAACCAATTAAATGTGTTGGTTAACTAATATCAGTATCATATCACAATCATATTTGAAAACTAAGCTTTTGAATTCTGAGTGTTGTGTTGTTTAGCTTGAAGGGTGGAGTAATGCTAGTACGACAGAAAGCACCTATGCAGATCATAGTAGAGTAGATAAAAGGGGAAAACCCTAAGAATCAAGAGAAAAATCAAGAAAGTGGAACTAGCTGGACCAGTGGGTGGCGCACATGCTTTTTGAAACGAATATAGGAACATTAGGTGACCAATTAAACGTTCTCTATTTTAGTGATATGAGCGTCATATCAGATTCGTATTTCAACACGTAAGCTTTGGGTTGAGGTCTTGAGGAGCAGTGCTAGCACGACACGAAGCACCTACGATGATGGTAGTGAATATAAAGGGGGGAAACCATAAGCTTTACGAGTATAGTGCCCATGCCATGGCGGATCAGAAGGTGCAAACAGAACAAAGCTACTTCGCAACCAATGTTTGCTTTCAACTAGCCACTATAGTAAACAAATTACAATCTATTTTCTGGGTGAGATCAATTACTTAAGCACATATGGAAGAGTACCACCTCTCTTGCAACACTGTGTAGGCCTATGCTAATACATTGAGGGTGCTGCGGGTGCGATGGCTGTCAGCGGCGGGGAAGAAGACTTTAGACGGCAGACGGCCGGGTCGGGGGATATATCCTTTTGCCGTGGATGAGGCGGTCGTAGGAGCGGCAACGGCAAGGTGGACGACGACACCAATGAAGCAAGAGGAGGCGATGAAAGGATCCTGGTCCATCGCCGTGGATGAGAGACGTCCACCTCTTGTAGTGGACGATAGGGGAGGGGTAGCGGCTTCGGCAAGGTGGAGGATGGGGTGGCGGACGGAGTGTTGGAAATATGCCCTAGAGGCAATAATAAAAGTATTATTATATTTCATTGTTCATGATAATTGTCTTTTATTCATGCTATAACTGTATTATCCAGAAATCGTAATACACGTGTGAATACAAAGACCACAATATGTCCCTAGTGAGCCTCTAGTTGACTAGCTCGTTGTGATCAACAGATAGTCATGGTTTCTTGGCTATGGACATTGGATGTCGTTGATAATGGGATCACATCATTAGGAGAATGATGTGATGGACAAGACCCAATCCTAAGCATAGCACAAAGATCGTGTAGTTCGTTTGCTAGAGCTTTGCCAATGTCAAGTATCTCTTCCTTAGACCATGAGATCGTGTAACTCCCGGATACCGTAGGAGTGCTTTGGGTGTATCAAACGTCACAACGTAACTGGGTGATTATAAAGGTGCACTATAGGTATCTCCAAAAGTGTCTGTTGGGTTGACACGGATCGAGACTGGGATTTGTCACTCCGTATGCCGGAGAGGTATCTCTGGGCCCACTCGGTAATGCATCATCATAATGAGCTCAAGGTGACCAAGGTGTTGGCCACGGGATCATGCATTACGGTACGAGTAAAGTGGCTTGCCGGTAACGAGACTGAACAAGGTATTGGGATACCGACGATCGGGTCTCGGGCAAGTAACGTACCGATTGACAAAGGGAATTGTATACGGGGTTTGATCGAATCCTCGACATCGTGGTTCATCCGATGACATCATCGAGGAACATGTGGGAGCCAACATGGTTATCCAGATCCCACTGTTGGTTATTGACCGGAGAGTCTCGGTCATGTCTGCATGTCTCCTGAACCCATAGGGTCTACACACTTAAGGTTCGGTGACGCTAGGGTTATTAGGAAGACAAGCATGTGATTACCGAATATTGTTCGGAGTCCCGGATGAGATCCCGGACATCACGAGGAGTTCCGGAATGGTCCAGAGGTAAAGATTTATATATGGAAAGTGGTTAAACGGACACCGGAAAGTTTCGGTGGCATACCGGTATTGTACCGGGGCCACCGGAAGGGTTCCGGGGGTCCACCGGGTGGGGCCACCCCTCCCGGGGGGGCCACATGGGCTGTGTGGGAGAGGGAGCCAGCCCCTAGTGGGCTGGGCGCGCCTCCCCACCTAGGCCCATGCGGCTAAGGCAAGGGGAGGGGAAACCCTAAAGGGGGCGCCCCCTAGCTTGGGGGGCAAGCCACCCTTTTCCCTCTCCCCTTTGGCCGCCGCCCCCTTCTAGGGTTTCCCCTAGAGGGCCGGCCCCCCTTGCCCCTCTCCTCCTATATATAGAGGGGTGAGGGGAGGGCTGCAACACACAATTGAAGGCGCAGCCCCTTCCCTCCCCAATACCTCTCCTCCTCCGTACGTGCTTGGCGAAGCCCTGTCGGAGTACTGCTGCACCAACTGCACCACGCCGTCGTGCTGCCGTTGGAGCTGCCTTCCTCAACCTCCCCTTCCTCCTTGCTGGATCAAGACAGAGGAGATGTCGTCCGTCCCGTACGTGTGTTGAACGCGGATGTGCTGTCCATTCAGCGCTTGGTCATCGGTGATCCGAATCACGACGAGTACAACTCCATCATCACCATCCCCTTGCAAGCTTCCGCTCGTGATCTACAAGTGGTATGTAGATGCAAACTCACTCCCTTGACTCGTCGCTTAGATGAACTCATAGATGGATCTTGGTGAAACCGTAGGAAAATTTTTAATTTTCTGCAACGTTCCCCAACAGTGGCATCATGAGCTAGGTCTATGCGTAGTTCTCTTTGCACGAGTAGAACACAATTTTGTTGTGGGCGTGGATCTTGTCAACTTACTTGCCACTACTAGTCTTTTCTTGCTTCAACGACATTGTGGGATGAAGCGGCCCGGACCAACCTTACACGTACGCTTACGTGAGACCGGTTCCACCGATTGACATGCACTAGTTGCATAAGGTGGCTGGCGGGTGTCTGTCTCTCCCACTTTAGTTGGAGCGGATTCGATGAAAAGGGTCCTTATGAAGGGTAAATAGAAGTTGACAAAATCACGTTGGGGTTATTCGTAGGTAAGAAAACGTTCTTGCTAGAACCCAATTGCAGCCACGTAAAAGATGCAACAACAACTAGAGGACGTCTAACTTGTTTTTGCAGCGATTGATCATGTGATGTGATATGGCCAGAAGTTGTGATGAATGATGAATTGTGATGTATGAGATCATGTTCTTTGTAATAGGATTCACGACTTGCATGTCGATGAGTATGACAACCGGCATGAGCCATAGGAGTTGTCTTTATTTTTTGTATGACCTGCGTGTCATTGAAGAACGCCATGTAACTTACTTTACTTTATTGCTAAACGCGTTAGCCATAGAAGTAGAAGTAGTGGTTGGCGTGACAACTTCATGAAGACACGATGATGGAGATCATGGTGTCAAGCCGGTGACAAGATGATCATGGAGCCCCGAAGATGGAGATCAATGGAGCTGTATGATATTGGCCATATCATGTCACAACTATATAATTGCATGTGATGTTTATTATGTTTATGCATCTTGTTTACTTAGGACGACGGTAGTAAATAAGATGATCCCTTACAACAATTTCAAGAAGTGTTCTCCCCTAACTGTGCACCGTTGCTAAAGTTCGTCGCTTCTAAGCACCACGTGATGATCGGGTGTGATGGATTCTTACGTTCACATACAACGGGTGTAAGACAGTTTTACACAGCAAAACACTTAGGGTTAACTTGACGAGCCTAGCATGTACAGACATGGCCTCGGAACACGGAGACCGAAAGGTCGAACACGAGTCGTATGGAAGATACGATCAACATGAGAATGTTCACCGACGATGACTAGTCCGTCTCACGTGATGATCGGACACGGGCTAGTCGACTCGGATCGTGTAACACTTAGATGACTAGAGGGATGTCTAATCTGAGTGGGAGTTCATAATTTGATTAGAACTTAATTATCATGAACTTAGTCTAAAACCTTTGCAAATATGTCTTGTAGATCAAATGGCCAACGCTCATGTCAACATGAACTTCAACGCGTTCCTAGAGAAAACCAAGCTGAAAGATGATGGCAGCAACTATACGGACTGGGTCCGGAACCTGAGGATCATCCTCATAGCTGCCAGGAAACAATATGTCCTAGAAGGACCGCTAGGTGACGCTCCCGTCCCAGAGAACCAAGACATTATGAATGCTTGGCAGACTCGTACTGATGATTACTCCCTCATTCAGTGCGGCATGCTTTACATCTTAGAACCGGGGCTCCAAAAACGTTTTGAGCATCACGGAGCATATGAGATGTTCGAAGAGCTGAAACTAGTTTTTCAAGCTCATGCCCGGGTCGAGAGATATGATGTCTCCGACAAGTTCTATAGTTGTAAGATGGAGGAAAACAGTTCTGTCATTGAACACATACTCAAGATGTCTGGGTTGCACAACCGTATGACCCAGCTGAATATTAACCTCCCTGATGAGGCGGTCATTGATAGAATCCTCCAGTCGCTCCCACCAAGCTACAAGAGCTTTGTGATGAACTACAACATGCAGGGTATGGAAAAGACCATTCCTGAAGTGTTCTCTATGCTAAAGTCAGCAGAGGCTGAAATCAAGAAAGAACATCAAGTGTTGATGGTCAATAAGACCACTAAGTTCAAGAAGGGCAAGGGCAAGAAGAACTTCAAGAAGGACGGCAAGGATGTTGCCGCGCCCGGTAAGCCAGTTGCCGGGAAGAAGTCAAAGAATGGACCCAAGCCTGAGACTGAGTGCTTTTATTGCAAGGGGAAGGGTCACTGGAAGCGGAACTGCCCCAAATACTTAGCGGATAAGAAGGCCGGCAATACGAAAGGTATATTTGATATACATGTAATTGATGTGTACCTTACCAGTACTTGTAGTAACTCCTGGGTATTTGATACCGGTGCCGTTGCTCATATTTGTAACTCACAGCAGGAGCTGCGGAATAAGTGGAGACTGGCGAAGGACGAGGTGACGATGCGCGTCGGGAATGGTTCCAGAGTCGATGTGATCGCCGTCGGCACGCTACCTCTACATTTACCTACGTGATTAGTTTTGAACCTTAATAATTTTTATTTGGTGCCAAGTTTGAGCATGAACATTGTATCTGGATCTCGTTTAATACGAGATGGCTACTCATTTAAGTCTGAGAATAATGGTTGTTCGATTTATATGAGAGATATGTTTTATGGTCATGCTCCGATGGTCAATGGTTTATTCTTAATGAATCTCGAGCGTAATATTACACATGTTCATAGTATGGATGCCAAAAGATGTAAAGTTGATAACGATAGTCCCACATACTTGTGGCACTGCCGCCTTGGTCACATTGGTGTCAAGCGCATGAAGAAGCTCCATGCTGATGGACTTTTAGAGTCTCTTGATTATGAATCGTTTGACACATGCGAACCATGCCTCATGGGCAAAATGACCAAGACTCCGTTCTCCGGAACAATGGAGCAAGCAGCCAACTTGTTGGAAATCATACATACCGATGTGTGCGGTCCAATGAGCGTTGAGGCTCGCGGAGGATATCGTTATGTTCTCACTCTCACTGATGACTTGAGTAGATATGGGTATGTCTACTTAATGAAACACAAGTCTGAGACCTTCGAAAAGTTCAAGGAATTTCAGAATGAGGTAGAGAATCAACGTGACCGAAAGATAAAGTTCCTACGATCAGATCATGGAGGAGAATACTTAAGTCACGAATTTGGTACACACTTAAAGAAATGTGGAATCGTTTCACAACTCACGCCGCCTGGAACACCTCAGCGAAATGGTGTGTCCGAACGTCGTAATCGCACTCTATTGGATATGGTGCGGTCTATGATGTCTCTTACCGAATTACCGCTATCATTTTGGGGATATGCTCTAGAGACAGCTACATTCACTTTAAATAGGGCACCGTCTAAATCCGTTGAGACGACACCGTATGAATTATGGTTTGGGAAGAAACCTAAGCTGTCGTTTCTAAAAGTTTGGGGATGCGATGCTTATGTCAAGAAACTTCAACCTGAAAAGCTCGAACCCAAGTCGGAAAAATGCGTCTTCATAGGATACCCTAAGGATACTGTAGGGTATACCTTCTACTTAAGATCCGAGGGCAAGATCTTTGTTGCCAAGAACGGATGCTTTCTGGAAAAAGAGTTTCTCTCGAAAGAAGTAAGTGGGAGGAAAGTAAAACTCGATGAAGTACTACCTCTCGAACGGGAAAGTGGTGCAGCTCAGGAAAATGTTCCTGTGATGCCCACTCCAACTGAAGAGGAAACCAATGATGATGATCAAGGTACTTCGGATCAAGTTGCTACTGAACTTCGTAGGTCCACAAGGACACGTTCCGCACCAGAGTGGTACGGCAACCCTGTCCTGGAAATCATGTTGTTAGACAACGGTGAACCTTCGAACTATGAAGAAGCGATGGCGGGCCCAGATTCCAACAAATGGCTTGAAGCCATGAAATCCGAGATAGAATCCATGTGTGAAAACAAAGTATGGACTTTGACAGACTTGCCCGATGATCGACGAGCGATAGAAAACAAATGGATCTTTAAGAAGAAGACGGACGCGGATGGAAATGTTACCATCTATAAAGCTCGACTTGTCGCTAAGGGTTATCGACAAGTTCAAGGGATTGACTATGACGAGACATTCTCTCCCGTAGCGAAGCTAAAGTCCGTCCGAATCATGTTAGCAATTGCCGCATACTATGATTATGAGATATGGCAGATGGGCGTCAAAACGGCATTCCTTAACGGGCATCTTAAGGAAGAACTGTATATGATGCAGCCGGAAGGTTTTGTCGATCCTAAGAACGCTAACAAAGTATGCAAGCTCCAGCGATCCATTTATGGGCTGGTGCAAGCATCTCGGAGTTGGAATATTCGCTTTGATGAGATGATCAAAGCGTTTGGGTTTATGCAGACTTACGGAGAAGCCTGCGTTTACAAGAAAGTGAGTGGGAGCTCTGTAGCATTTCTCATATTATATGTAGATGACATACTCTTGATGGGAAATGATATAGAATTCTTGGACAGCATTAAGGCCTACTTGAATAAGTGTTTTTCAATGAAGGACCTTGGAGAAGCTGCTTATATATTAGGCATCAAGATCTATAGAGATAGATCGAGACGCCTCATAGGTCTTTCACAAAGCACATACCTTGATAAGATTTTGAAGAAGTTCAAAATGGATCAGTCCAAGAAAGGGTTCTTGCCTATGTTACAAGGTGTGAGATTGAGCTCGGCTCAGTCACCGACCACGGCAAAAGATAAAGAAGAGATGAGTGTCATCCCCTATGCTTCAGCCATAGGATCTATTATGTATGCCATGCTGTGTACCAGACCTGATGTAAACCTTGTCGTGAGTTTGGTAGCAAGATATCAAAGTAATCCCGGCAAGGAACACTGGACAGCGGTCAAGAATATCCTGAAGTACCTGAAAAGGACAAAGGACATGTTTCTCGTTTATGGAGGAGATGAAGAGCTCGTCGTAAAGGGTTATGTCGATGCTAGCTTCGACTCAGATCTGGATGACTCTAAGTCGCAAACCGGATACGTGTATATGTTGAATGGTGGAGCAGTAAGCTGGTGCAGCTGCAAGCAGAGCGTCGTGGCGGGATCTACGTGTGAAGCGGAGTACATGGCAGCCTCGGAGGCAGTGCATGAAGCGATTTGGGTGAAGGAGTTCATCACCGACCTAGGAGTCATACCCAATGCGTCGGGACCAATCAAACTCTTCTGTGACAACACTGGAGCTATTGCCCTTGCCAAGGAGCCCAGGTTTCACAAGAAGACCAGGCACATCAAGCGTCGTTTCAACTCCATCCGTGAAAATGTTCAAGATGGAGACATAGAAATTTGCAAAGTACATACGGATCTGAATGTCGCAGATCCGTTGACTAAACCTCTCTCGCGAGCAAAACATGATCAACACCAGAACTCTATGGGTGTTCGATTCATCACAATATAACTAGATTGGTGACTCTAGTGCAAGTGGGAGACTGTTGGAAATATGCCCTAGAGGCAATAATAAAAGTATTATTATATTTCATTGTTCATGATAATTGTCTTTTATTCATGCTATAACTGTATTATCCGGAAATCGTAATACATGTCTGAATACAAAGACCACAATATGTCCCTAGTGAGCCTCTAGTTGACTAGCTCGTTGTGATCAACAGATAGTCATGGTTTCTTGGCTATGGACATTGAATGTCGTTGATAACGGGATCACATCATTAGGAGAATGATGTGATGGACAAGACCCAATCCTAAGCATAGCACAAAGATCGTGTAGTTCGTTTGCTAGAGCTTTGCCAATGTCAAGTATCTCTTCCTTAGACCATGAGATCGTGTAACTCCCGGATACCGTAGGAGTGCTTTGGGTGTATCAAACGTCACAACGTAACTGGGTGATTATAAAGGTGCACTACAGGTATCTCCGAAAGTGTCTGTTGGGTTGACACGGATCGAGACTGGGATTTGTCACTCCGTATGACGGAGAGGTATCTCTGGGCCCACTAGGTAATGCATCATCATAATGAGCTCAAGGTGACCAAGGTGTTGGCCACGGGATCATGCATTACGGTACGAGTAAAGTGACTTGCCGGTAACGAGACTGAACAAGGTATTGGGATATCGACGATCGGGTCTCGGGCAAGTAACGTACCGATTGACAAAGGGAATTGTATACGGGGTTTGATCGAATCCTCGACATCGTGGTTCATCCGATGACATCATCGAGGAGCATGTGGGAGCCAACATGGGTATCCAGATCCCGCTGTTGGTTATTGACCGGAGAGTTTCGGTCATGTCTGCATGTCTCCCGAACCCGTAGGGTCTACACACTTAAGGTTCGGTGACGCTAGGGTTATTAGGAAGACAAGCATGTGATTACCGAATATTGTTCGGAGTCCCGGATGAGATCGCGAACGTCACGAGGAGTTCTGGAATGGTCCGGAGGTAAAGATTTATATATGGAAAGTGGTTAAACGGACACCGGAAAGTTTCGGTGGCATACCGGTATTGTACCGGGGCCACTGGAAGGGTTCCGGGGGTCCACCGGGTGGGGCCACCCCTCCCGGGGGGGCCACATGGGCTGTGTGGGAGAGGGAGCCAGCCCCTAGTGGGCTGGGCGCGCCTCCCCACCTAGGCCCATGCGGCTAGGGCAAGGGGAGGGGAAACCCTAAAGGGGGCGCCCCCTAGCTTGGGGGGCAAGCCACCCTTTTCCCTCTCCCCTTTGGCCGCCGCCCCCTTCTAGGGTTTCCCCTAGAGGGCCGGCCCCCCTTGCCCCTCTCCTCCTATATATAGAGGGGTGAGGTGAGGGCTGCAACACACAATTGAAGGCGCAACCCCTCCCCTCCCCAACACCTCTCCTCCTCCGTACGTGCTTGGCGAAGCCCTGTCGGAGTACTGCTGCACCAACTGCACCACGCCGTCGTGCTGCCGTTGGAGCTGCCTTCCTTAACCTCTCCTTCCTCCTTGCTGGATCAAGACGGAGGAGACGTCGTCCGTCCCGTACGTGTGTTGAACGCGGAGGTGCTGTCCATTGAGCGCTTGGTCATCGGTGATCCGAATCACGACGAGTACGACTCCATCATCACCATCCCCTTGCAAGCTTCCGCTCGTGATCTACAAGTGGTATGTAGATGCAAACTCACTCCCTTGACTCGTCGCTTAGATGAACTCATAGATGGATCTTGGTGAAACCGTAGGAAATTTTTTAATTTTCTGCAACGTTCCCCAACACGGAGGAGGCTGGCCGCAGTGCGAAGGTTGTCGTGCTGCCGACGGTGTATAAATGGGGAAATGGAGGGGAGGGGGGATCTCAAACTTTGGGACGCGCTTCTCTGAAATGGGGGAAAGTTACGAACTTATCCCCCGTTTAAAATTTCGGACATCGCGTCGGTTGGGGATAGGACGGTAATCTCGCTGTCGGTGTCAAAACCAGCGGATCTCGGGTAGGGGGTCCCAAACTATGCGTCTAAGGTGGATGGTAACAAGAGGCAGGGGACACAATGTTTACCCAGGTTCGGGCCCTCTCGATGGAGGTAAAACCCTACTCCTGCTTGATTGATCTTGATGATACGAGTATTACAAGAGTTGATCTACCACGAGATCGTAGAGGCTAAACCCTAGAAGATAGCCTATGGTATGATTGTATGATGTCCTACGGACTAAAACCCTCCGGTTTATATAGACACCGGAGGGGCTAGGGTTACAGAAGGTCGGTTACAAAGGAGGAAATATACACATCCGTATCGCCTAGCTTGCCTTCCACGCCAAGGAGAGTCCCATCCGAACACGGGACGAAGTCTTCAATCTTGTATCTTCATAGTCCAACAGTCCGGCCGAAGGATATAGTCCGGCTGTCGGAGACCCCCTAATCTAGGACTCCCACAGTAGCCCCTGAACCAGGCTTCAATGACAATGAGTCCGGCGCGCAGTGTTGTCATTGGCATTGCAAGGCGGGTTCCTCTTCTGAATACATCACAGAAGAGTTTGAATACAAGGATAATGTCCGACCCTGCACAATAATTTCCACATACCATCATAGAGAGAATAATATTTCCACCAATCTAATCTGCTGACACATTTTGGCAATCATGACGTTACGCCATAGCCCGGTGATTACTCTAACCGTTTTTCTTTAACCAGCCCCACACATAACGCGAGGCGGTTTCTTGACACGTCTTGTCAAGCCAGAGATCGTGTTCCCCTTATTATGTGATTCTCATCAATATGGACGTGGGTAACCCAACCGTGCCATCAATTACGGCGCTTTGAGGATAAGCGAGTTTTACCAGGCAAGTGGGGGCGCATATTTTAGTCTGTGCTTATAAAGGGGCAAGATTTAATCTTCCTCTACCCACGCCTTCTTCCTCCTTGCTCATCCACTCTCGCGCACTCGAGCTCCAACGCCCAAGTCCGCATCCTTCTCCTCAACCTTCTCCAAAAATGTCCAGAGCGGGAGGCAAGTGGATGGCCTCCTCCGTCACAGAGGGACACATCAAAAAGTTGCGTGGAGCCGGATATCTAGCCGCGGACATCGCACACCGGCTGCCACCTGCGGGGCAGATCGTTCCTACCCCTGAACCCCACGAGTGGGTAGTCTTTCTTCATCACTTCCTCTGCGGACTGGGGTTTCCCCTCCATCCATTCGTCCGCGGTATTATGTTCTTCTACGGGCTGGACTTTCATGATCTAGCCCCGAATTTCATCCTCAACATTTCGGCGTTCATCGTCGTGTGTGAGGCTTTCCTCTGCATCCGGCCCCACTCCGGCCTGTGGCTAAAGACCTTTGATATCAATCCGAAGATTGTAGGAGTCCAGCAAGTGGAATGCGGCAAAGCCATGGTGGGCAAGATGCCCAACGTCACATGGCTCGAGGGCTCATTTGTGAAGACCATAAAGGGGTGGCAATCGGCGTGGTTCTACATCACCGAGCCGCACGACACCAAATGGACGATGGCCCCCGAGTTTCGATCCGGAATCCCCACGCATCTCACTTCCTGGAAGGAGAAGGGCCTGTCCTGGGGTCCATCAGTGGAGCTGGACGGACTCTAGAAATGTATCCGGAATATGACAAGCAAAAAGCTCAAGCTCGTCAACATAGTCCAAGTCATGCTCTTCCGCCGGATACTCCCGTGCCAACAACGGGATTTCAATTTATGGGAGTTCGACCCGGCCCAACACCAAACTCTGAGCGAGCTCTTCGACACAATGCACAAGGACGTCTGGAGGGTTCTGCTCAAGGGCGCCGAGGTCCCTTCCTCTCTCACTGAAGACCGTGGGCTAAGCGCGAAGCGCCCTGCAAATCCGGTAAGTTCTGTGCATCTGGTAGGGTATTTACTTCCCATAACTTGACTGTGTGTGGGGTCTGAGCTCCCTTGCCTTTGACAGAACTGGGTGACAGCATCGCAGCAGATCAACTATCCGGCCCCCTTGCCCTAAGACACCGCGGAAGCTCTCCTGACGGAGATGCTGACTCCGGCTCCTTATAAGGTGCCGGAGAACACCAAGAAGAAGGCCAAGGGAATCGGAAAGAGTTCCCGGCGCCAGGTGTTATCCGACTCATCATCCGATGACTCCGCGACGCACTCCTCCCATGAGGAGGAGGAGGAAGAAGAAGATGCTCCCCCTCCAATCGGGGGAGACAAGGAAAGGAAGGCCGCCCCAACAGGGGAGGCCAAAGGGTCCAAGAAGGGAAGGACTCTCCTTCCGGACTACTCCACCACCGCCACTGAAGGCGAGGACGAGTGGCTGCTCAGGGTCAAGCCCCTGGCGAAGTCGTAAGTATTCGGATACTAGAGTAACTCATAACATTCCATTGTCGCACTGCTTCTCCTAACGCCGAATATAATTATGCAGACCGCCCCAAGCCCGTATTGATGTATCCTCGTCGAACGGCTCCTTGGATTTGTCGGATATGGATAGCGATCCACTTCCGACCGCCTCCTCCCCTTGCCACATGGAAAATGCCGAGGTATTGTCGCATGGGGCACCAAGCCGGGGAGAGACAGTCCCAGAGGCGCCTCAAGGCGACCTTCCGGACTCCAGGAGCCGGGGAGGCAAGGCTCCCAAGGGCTCCAAGTTAGGCCCTCAGCCGGACACCAGATCGGAACCTCCAAAGGTTCCAGACTCGGGCAGGCGGCCCCCTTCCAAAAGGGGTAAGACGCCCGTGCTAGTGACCTCTGTCCATCCAGAGGTACCGGACAACCTACTGGAAGTGCTTCGCGGCGCTTCCATCGACGAAGAGCACCGCACTGTTATGAGTGCGGTGATATAGAAGGTTCAGTCCGCCCAAAGCAGACTGACTGAAGCCTATGCCAGCCTGCTAACAGGCTTTGAGGTAAGTGTTGAAAACATAGGAAAAAAATTACCGCATAGACAGTAGCCCCTGATGCTCTGTTTAGCGTACAAAGACAAGCCAAATAGAGGATCAAATAATATATGCAGGAGTCTAATATAGGTATGTCTATATGCGTATGCAGGCTTCGCTGCTGGCCGCTGCCGCACATACTGCAGAGGTCGCTGCACTGAAGCAGGACCTCGAGGGGTCCCAGAAAGAGCTCGGTCTTGCCAAGAGGCAGCTCGAAGAGAACAAAGGTAAGTAATGCCTTGTCTATAGAGATATAAATATATAAAAAAGATGCGATTGCAAAATGACAGGATCATCATGAATTTTCCAGGGGCCATGACTGAAGTGACCCTAAAGCAAGCATTGTCCTAGGCCGAAGACAAAGTGGCCAAGGAGTGCACCGAGCGAGAAAAGTAAGAGGCCTGGCTGGGCGAGGTGCAGCAAGAGCTCCAAGCTCTTGTGGGGAAGCACGAGGCGTTGGAGCTTGACTCGAAGACGCGAGAGTCCAAGCTTGCTGCGGCCCTTGAGAGCGCAAAAAATGCCAAGGCAGAAGCCCAAAAGGCCCTCTGGGAGATTGATGCGATGAGGAAGATAGCGGCGGGTAAGGCATCCTTTATGCAGAGCAAGCTTGTGAAAGTAACTTACTTGTTACTTACCCGAGTCCGGAGCTCTCCAGGAGCATTCGTAGATTTGCCCGGCAGCGTGTCGGATGCCGCACAATTCTACCAGGCTGAGGAGGGAAGCTCAACGGAGAAGCTGTTTTGGTCTCAGTATACTGGGACCGAACACCCGGTGCCTATGAGCGACCAGCTGAAGCAGCTGGTCGAGCTACACAAGGCGGCCGAACAGGCCAAGAAGGGCTTTATAGTCTGGATGTGGCCTGGCGACACCCTTCCCAACATCTACTTCGGCCTGGTGAGGCGGCTTGTAGAAGCCTGCCCACGGCTGGATGTCATCAAGAGGTCCGTTTGCATCGAAGGTGCACACCAGGCTTTCGCCCGTGCGAAGGTGCATTGGGGTGAAGCTGGTGAAGGAGGGGCCGCCGCAGGGCAACGAGCACCGCAACCCCGAGATATACTATGATGGTGTCCGAAAGGGTGCCCGTCTTGTAGCGGACGAGTGTCCAAAGGATGTAATATTTGAATAAACTTGCTCATGTGATCCTATATGCTGAAAACTTGTTTCATATGCGCTATGCAATGCTTGTTTGAATTTAAAATATTACCTTCTGTTCGGCTGTTTATCAAATCTGAGAGATGGCTAGTCGTCGGCTTCTGCCCCCATGCCACGAGTGCTGGGGTGTTCGGGATAAACCTGAGCACCCTTGTTCCCGTGTTTGGGTCCTTTGAGGGAGGTGCTCAGCACAACGAACAAGGCAATCGGACTAATAATGCTTTATCACTCTCACTTAGCCATAGAATTCTATAATTTTAAATTTCGGCGAAGCCCCTGGTATTCGGAAGGCCGAGTTCGGGGCGCGATACACGCCTTTAAGCCGGACAGGGCCAACTCCTCGCTCTAAGCGGCATAAGTCTTTAGGGACTCGAAACCTCTCGAACAGCGACCAGTCTCTCGCCTTATCATGACAGTCAGTTTTAGCTTTCTCTACTGAGGTGCTTAACCTAGCAGAACCAGGGCCACAATCGCATTAGTTCTCCCAGTGCTACCTTAGCCGATAGAGCGGAACGTAAGGTACCAAAACATGGGAGCCGAGCAAACCCAACTATTGACCCAAGACATGATTCAGAGCTGATGCATATAATGATATAACTTCGGGGTGCCGCACTGTTGAAAGTGTTCGGAGTTCTCACGCCATATTATGGGGTATGCGTAAGCCCCTGGCGTATTGGTCGTACCAGAGTGTACGGGTGCTGGATGTCATGAAATGAACATATAGACATATATATATATATATACACCCTGGGTGACGCATAGTTATTCTTCACCCCCCTCTATTTTACCATCAATGCACTATAAATTTATGTTCTGTAAGTTTTGTCTTATTTCCGACGCAAAAAGGGACCGTAAGAAAATATATAATCGCCGTACAAATATTTTATGTTATGTAAAATTACAAACATAAAAACATAGTCTAAAATACACATAAACTGCAAATTTTCTTGTCTTATGACCTATATTTTTATTTTCTTATGTCAAATTTTACGTAGTGAATCAATAGGAATGTAACTATTTGAATTCGAAATGTAATTTAATTATGAAATGATCGTAATATTACCTCGGGTGAAGAATAATTTATTCTACACCCTGGTTGATGAATAGTAACACTATATATATATATAATAGAAGAATGCAATAATAGACTTAGTGCTATGCATTGTTTATTCAAAAAGGTGCGTTAAAGCAGAATGATACAGTTAGTGCGATAAGCAAAAAGTAGGACTATTTGACATGTCCCCTCCAAGGGCAAGCTGATGAATTAAAGCAAGTATTTCACTCGTTATCGTTATCCACCTGGGAGTTCCGTGGTGTGACGTAGCTGTCTGCCTCCTTGGTTGCTGCATCATGTGTCCGGTAATCGTGCTGCCAGATAGGTATTCCAGAGATTAAGGTCCTGAAAGAGAAAAATAACAAAGCGGGAAGCCCCTAGTGCGGTTGAGCCGCGTATTGGAGCGCGCCGTGGTCGTGCCCCCCTCCCCACCTGTGCCCATGGTATTTTTAATGCGTAATTATGTACACGGGGCATAGATTTAGCTGTTTGGCTGGGACTGGGGTGGGGGCTGCATTGCTACGCGAGCTCAGAACGTGTCAGGCGGTCTAGTTGCCGATTACTCCGAGCGCGCTTGAAGGTGTCCGGGTCTTGAAATGCCGAACTGGTAGATTGCCTTAAGAGGCTGCTTTGCGCTTCTGCTGCGAGGGCCACAGTTTGCTCGTGTATACGGAGAGAGTGCTTTGTGTTTCCATTAACTGTGATGACCCCCCGAGGTCCTGGCATCTTGAGCTTGAGGTATGCATAATGCGGTACCGCATTGAATCCCGCAAATGCGGTTCGCCCGAGCAGTGCATGATAGCCACTGCAGAACGGGACTATATCAAAGATTAACTCTTCGCTTCGGAAGTTATCCGAGGATCCGAAGACCACTTCCAGCGTAACCGAGCTTGTGCAATGGGCCTCTACACCTGGAATGACACCTTTGAAGGTCGTTTTTGTGGGTTTGATCCTTGAGGGGTCTATACCCATTTTGTGCACTGTATCCTGATAAAGCAGGTTCAGGCTGCTGCTGCCATCCATAAGGACTCGAGTGAGGTGAAATCCGTCAATGATTGGGTCTAGGACCAGTGCGGCAAATCCGCCATGACGGATACTAGTGGGGTGGTCCCTGCGATCGAAGGTGATCGAACATGAGGACCATGGGTTGAACTTTGGGGCGACTGGCTCCAACACATATACGTCCCTGAGCGCACGCTTCAGCTCCCTCTTGGGGATGTGGGTTGCGTATATCATGTTCACCGTCCGCACTTGTGGGGGCACCTCTTCTGTCCTCCGGTGTTCGGCTGCCGGGGCTCCTCTTAGTCATCGCTATGTGACCCCTTATCTTTGTTTTCGGCATGTAACTTGCCGGCCTGTTTGAACACCCAACAATCCCTGTTGGTGTGGTTGGCTGGCTTGTCGGGGGTGCCATGTATCTGACACGAGCGATCGAGTATACGGTCCAAACTGGACGGGCCCAGAGTTCTTCTTTTGAATGGCTTTTTCCGCTGACCGGGTATAGAGCCTTTGAATCCGGCATTGACTGCCGTATCCTCGGTATTGTCGCTGTTAATGCGGCGCTTATGTTTGTTGCGACGTGACCTTCCATTGTCGTCCTTGGTATCCGAAGTAACATGGTTCTTCGATGTGTTATTGCTGCGAGCCAGTGAGCTGTCCTCTCCCGCGCAGAAGCGGGTCAAGAGCGTCGTGAGGGCTGCCATAGATTTCAGCTTTTCCTGGCCAAGGTGCTGGGCGAGCCACTCGTCGCAGATGTTGTGCTTAAAAGCTGCTAGGCCTCTGCATCCGGACAGTCAACAATTTGATTTTTCTTTGTTAGGAACCGTGTCTAGAATTGCCTGGCCGATTCCTCTGGCTGCTGAACTATGTGACTCAAGTCATCGGCATCTGGTGGTCGCACACCAGTGCCCTGGAAGTTGTCGAGGAATGCGGCTTCCAGATCTTCCCAACAGCCAATGGACTCTGCTGGCAAGCTGTTGAGCCAATGTCGAGCTGGTCCTTTGAGTTTGAGTGGGAGGTATTTGATGGCGTGTAGATCGTCACCGCGGGCCATGTGGATATGCAAGAGGAAATCCTCGATCCATACCACAGGATCTTTTGTGCCGTCATATGATTCTATATTTATGGGTTTGAAACCTTCTGGGATATAATGATCCATTACTTCATCTGTGAAGCATAGGGGGTGTGCGGCGCCTCTGTACTGGGTTATATCGTGGGGCAGCTCTAATGAGTCTTGCCTGCTGTCTTTGGCCCGACCAGACTTACTTTTACTATATCTGGCGTGACGATTATCGTCTAGCATAGTGGCGCGCCCTCTTGATCCATAGATCGATCTTGTGTGTTTTGCTTTGTCCTCCAATACGTCTCGTAGGTCTGGAGTATCTCCCCATGCCTTTTTATTTGAATGGTGTCAGGGTGCGGGTTGAGATTTTGGCTGGAATGCCTCTCTGTCGCAGCCACGGGGTGGCCGATCAGCTGCGTCATACACCGGAGATGTAGGTTTAAGTGCTTCCTCCTATAGTCGGGGTAGCAACCTGTACTTTGTGTAACTCTTGGAGGGGTGTTCGAGTTTATATTCCTCGGCCGCAAGGACTTCAGTCCATCTGTCAGCTAGCAAATCTTGATCAGCTTGAAGCTGCTGCTGCTTTTTCTTAAGGCTATTTGCCGTGGCTATAAGCCGGCTCTTGAAGCGCTCTTGTTCGACGGGATCCTCTGGCACGGCGAATTCTTCATCGTCGAGGCTTGCCTCGTCTTCGGAGGGAGGCATGTAATTATCATCCTTCGCCTCTCCATCTGCTGCTCTCTCAAGAGGGCTGGCTTCTCCATCCTCCTGCTCTAAATCTTGCTCGAGGGGGTTGTTGTTGTCTTCGGCACTATCCAGAGTGCAGTTGTCTCCGGTGCCGGTATCACCACTTTTGCCTTGGCAGGACTTAGAGCGGCGCCGCTAATGTTGGCGCTTGGGTTGCTTCTTCGAGGGGTCATCCTCCGCTGTCTCGTTGCCATTGCCTTCTTTGGGTGTGTCCACCATATATATATATATATATATATATATATATATATATATATATCATATGATGAGGTGGCTGTCCAGTGCCCTGTGGGCAGTGGTTCCTCCTCGCTTCCCGCATCGTCGTCCATACCATCGATGTCTTCAGAGTCGAAGTATGGCATGTCGGTTAAATCGTCGACAGTGGCTACTAAGTGGGTGGTGGGTGGGCGGCGAATTTCTTCGTCATCCGCATCCCAATCCTGCGAGACGAAGTCCGGCCAGGACTCTCCTGACAAGGAGATAGACCTTAGTGAATTCAGTATGTCGCCGAAGGGCGAATGCTGAAAAATATCCGCGGAGGTAAACTCCATGATCGGCGCCCAATCGGATTCGATAGGCACGGGCGCAGGCGGTTTGGAGTCCGTGGCCGGAGAAGGATCCGACAATTTGACAACACGGCTCTCATGAAGGGTAAGGTCGATATTTGGCTTGATCGCCGCTGAGGGTACGGCCTCCGTGGCGGGGTCTATCCACCCGTCCATGGATGGCGCGATCGGCTCCGAATTGAGGGTCGGAGCAGTTGCCGGTACAATCTCCTGAACATATCCGATGGCAGAGCTAAATCATGCTTATCGAGGCCGTGTGGCGCACTCGGGAGGGGTTCGAATCCGTCGAAGATCAAGTCTCCACGGACATCAGCCATGTAGTTCAAGCTTCCAAATCTGACCTGATGGCCAGGGGTGTAACTTTCGATCTGCTCCAGATGGCCAAGCAAGTTGGCCCGCAGTGCGAAGCCGCCGAACATGAAGATCTGTCCGGGGAGAAAAGTCTCACCCTGCACTGCATCGCCATCGATGATTGAAGGAGCCATCAAGCCAAACAGTGACGACATAGAGGAACTCTCAATGAAAGCACCAATGTCGGTGTCAAAACCGGCGGATCTCGGGTAGGGGGTCCCGAACTGTGCGTCTAAGGCGGATGGTAACAGGAGGCAGGGGACACAATGTTTACCCAGGTTCGGGCCCTCTCGATGGAGGTAAAACCCTACTCCTTCTTGATTGATCTTGATGACATGAGTACAACAAGAGTTGATCTACCACAAGATCGTAGAGGCTAAACCCTAGAAGCTAGCCCATGGTATGATTGTATGTTTTCCTACGGACTAAAACCCTCCGGTTTATATAGACACCGGAGGGGCTAGGGTTAGACAAGGTCGGTTACAAAGGAGGAAATATACACATCCGTATCACCTAGCTTGCCTTCCACGCCAAGGAGAGTCCCATCTGGACATGGGACGAAGTCTTCAATCTTGTATTTTCATAGTCCAACAGTCCGACCGAAGGATATAGTCCGGCTGTCCGGAGACCCCCTAATCCAGGACTCCCACACTCGCATCTCCCAAATATTTTCCGGTAACTATTTCGGTCGAGGAGAGGGTGTTTTGCCGCCCATGGTTGGCGCCCATGGTGTATGAACGGGGCTGACATGTAGGGCAGTTGTGTCATGTCTGATGGAAGTTACACATCTGCCCTTATTTAAAATATTAGCCTACATCGATTTCGGACGAGGAGAGTTTGGTTTGCCGCCTACCGTGTATGAATGGGGAAATGGAGGAAGAGACACATGTCTTTCGGACGATCTTGAATCAAATGTGTTTTGCCGCCCACGTTTGGCGCCCACCGTGTCTGAATGGGCTCAGAGGCCGTCGTGTCACGTCTGATTGAAGTTAGTAGTCTACCCCTATCGACAGCAGTGTAAATCCGGTCGATAAGGATGTCAAGTGTCAGGGGTAGACAGTAATTTCCATCTTGCAAACACTTGCTTCGGGCAGCCCACAAATTATAGTGGGTGTTTAGCCGCTTCGTTCAAAATTTGGGAGAATAAGCATTCACTTTTGCCCTGGGACCTGGCAAACTAAATTCAAATCCAATTTGTATTCGATTACGAATATCCACAGATAATTATACGTTTTGTTATTTATTTCTTCAAAATGACAACAAAGATTTATTCCACCTTTATATATGATTATGATTTAGAAATGTCGTGATCTTCGAATTCAGTAGGTTGGATACACTCTGAGTCTTTCATCCAATACAATATGCTCACACGAAAAATAGTTCACCTTATGTCAATCATACAAGTACCGAGGATTACCTTGCCTAAAAAATTCGGATCATTACAACACATGGACAACATAGGGGGTCTTGCAACATAATCCATTCAGAGACATGACACAACATGCAAGTACAATAATCTAATGACAATTTCAACTGGTATCTAAAGAAGAACCGAGATTACCTTGGGCTTCAGATAGCAGAAACAGCAGGACCTCCTCCGTCTTCAAATGCAACATTCTTACTTCCTCCAATTCTTGGGTTGCTTGCATAATGCGTGCCGCTAATTCCGTAATTTCCAGCCTCAAGATAAAGATTACCTCATTCATGGCAGCCACACCATCTGTTTCTGCCTCTAGTAGAGCCTCACACTACTAGAAAAAGCGCTATAGATGGGATTGACACTAATGGCGCACCCGACAAGCGGTGCGCCATTAGTATATACTAATGGCGCACCACCTTCTGATACGCCATTAGAGCTGAAACTACTAATGGCGCACCTGGCCCAGGGTGCGCCATTAGTATCAATTTTTTTTGAACTAGTGCGCCTGTCCAAAAATACTAATGGCGCATCCAGACACAGTTCGCCACTAATGTTGTTTTTTTATTATATTTTTTATTCCTTTTTTTGCAAAACTACTAATGGCGCACTGTTCGACCGTGCGCCATTACTAGTTTAAACTAGTAATGGCGCACTGTGGAACAGTGCACCATTAGTATGTTTTTTTTGCAAAACTACTAATGGCGCACCACCAGAAGGTGCGCCATTAGTAACCTGGATTACTAATGGCGCATTTAGAGTTGGTGCGCCATTAGTAAGTGGGCAGCAACAAGATATTTTGGACAGCCTCTCCTACCCACACTCACTTTCTCCCCACTTCATTCTCTCCACCTCCTCCTTGTCTCGGGTGCCTCCTCTTTTTCACCTCATTTCCACCATAGATTCATTCAATTTAAGTGGTTAAATTACCTTGTTTTGATAGGTAAGTAAAGGGGGAAGCTATATTTATGTTGTTCTCCCTACAACAATGTGCACATGCACTTTTTATGGCCTAGCTAGATCTATGTATGTTCGTGGTGTTTCATATGTTTGTGGTGTTGCATATGTGTTTGTGTTTGGAGGTGTACCAGTATTTGAAATGCGATAGTTGCCAATATTTTGCCGGAATGTTGATTCATTTACGTTTCGGCGAGAATTTTGGCATTAAGCATTCTTTTTGGTCCTATTTTTAGGGAAAGTCATGCCAAATTTTTTCTTGGTTCTAAAATATCGTTTTTCTCTACCCCGCAGGCGACAATGGTCCGCACGATGACCGAAGGCATCGTGAATAGGTTTTTGAGGTCCGCGAAGGCCGAGATGCTTCAAAAGAACGAGACGGAGATAAGATGTCCGTGTCGAAGATGCAAGCTGAAGAGCCTTATTGCGGACCCGGAATACGGGCAGGTGCGGGACCACCTGCTCTTGCGTGGTTTCATGGATGGCTATCGGTGGCAAGGTGATGAAGATGACTACGAAGTCGTCCATGGGGGCCGGGCAAGAAATGAGGAAGGGCAGCAAGACAACCACCGCGGCTCAGGCGGGCGAGAAGACGAAGAATCCCCAGGAGAAGATCACGACGGTGATGCTGTACACAGTCATCATGTAGAAGATGCAGGACATGATGATGAGCAAGATGCCGGAGCAGACGACGGGCATGATCATGAAGATGATGATGCCGGCGGAGCAGACGACGCTGGACCATCGATGGGCTGGGTGCAGGACCCTCATATTCAAGAGCTGCTTCTCAAGCAGACGGATAACGCAAGAGCTGCCGCCCGAGAGAAAGCCAAGATGGATCAACTTGAGTTAGATGCGGTTACTCCATTGTATGAAGGATGCAGGCCCGATGATACCCACCTGAAAGTAACGCTCATGGCTCTGGAGATGAAGGTAAAACACAAAATGACCGACGCATGCTTCGACGAGAACATGTCATTCTGGCACGAACGTCTTCCCAAGGGGAATAAGTGCCCGACCAGTTTGGAGGAGGCGAAGAAAATTGTGTGTCCTCTGGATTTACCGCACGTGAAATACCATGTGTGCATGAACAATTGCATCATTTATCGGGACGAGCACGCGGAGTCTACCATATGTCCGGTGTGCAGCGTCACTCGATACAAGAGTTGGAAGAAAGCTCCTCGAAAAGTGGTGTGGTACTTTCCGATCACTCCTCGTCTGCAGCGGTATTTCGCGGACCCTAAGGTAGCAAAGCTCCTGTGTTGGCACGCGGATAGGGAGGAGAAGAAGCAAGAAGATGACGCAAATGATCCGGAGATAGATAAAAAAGACAAGATGCTGAGTCACCCTAAGGATGCGAGCCAGTGGCAAGCGTTGAACTTTGAAGACCCAGAATTTGGGAATGATCCAAGGAACATCGTGCTGGGCGCGAGCACCGATGGAGTCAATCCATTTGGTAGCCAGAGAAGAACACATAGCACCTGGCCTGTGTTGTGTGGATGTACAACCTTCTCCCCTGGTTGTGCATGAAGAGGAAGTACATTCACATGAGTATGCTAATTGAAGGACCGAAACAACCAGGGAACAACATCAATATTTATCTGGGGCTGCTGAAAGAGGAGCTTGACACGCTGTGGAAAATGCCATCCAATACGTGGGACGCCGCAGAGAAAGAATATTTCCCTATGAGAGCCGCGCTACTCACGACGGTGCACGACTATGTCGGTTACGGATATGTCGCGGGGCAGGTGGTCCACGGATTTTCTAGATGCGTCAGGTGCATGGATGACACAACGTATCGCCAGCTAGATAGAGATCCCGGGTCTTCGAGAACCGTGTTCATGGGACATCAAAGGTGGCTTCGCGACGATGACCCGTGGAGAAAACGCAAGGATCTATTCGATGGTGAAACCGAACCCCGAGGACGCCCGCGTACGAGGAGCGGCGAGGAAATAGATGAGCTGTTGAACAATTGGAAAGACTGCCCACTGCCGGGAAAGAAGCAAAAGGCGCCAGAGCCGGGAAAGAAGCGAAAGGCGCCAGAGCCGCTGCTGAAGGTATGGAAAACAAGGTCTATTTTCTGGGACTTGCCGTACTAGAAGATCCACCGTGTGCCTCACAGCCTTGATGCCATGCATATCACGAAGAACGTGTGCGAGAGTCTGCTTGGTACCCTGCTCAACATGCCAGAGAGGACCAAAGATGGGCCAAAAGCAAGGGCAGACTTGAAATCAATGGGCTTCAGGCAGGAGCTTCATGCTATATATGATGATGATGAGGCGAAGCAGGACATGGAAAGTCATCACAATGGCAAAAAGGCCAAGAAGACCGGAAATGACTACCCTCCCACGTGCTTCACTCTAAGTCAGGAGGAGATCGAGCAGTTTTTCACCTGCCTCGTAGGAGTAAAACTTCCTTACGGTTACGCGGGGAAGATAAGCAGATACCTAGACCCAGCGAAGCTGAAGTTCAGCGGGATGAAGTCTCACGACTGTCACATGCTGATGACGCAGATACTTCCAGTTCCAATCTGTGGGATCATGGACGCGCACGTCCGTGAAACCCTATTTGGCCTATGCAACTTTTTCGACGTCATCTCTCGGAAGTCTGTTGGCGTCAGGCAACTCAGAAGGCTACAGGAAGAGATCGTGGTGATACTATGCGAGCTTGAGATGTACTTCCTGCCCACATTCTTCGACGTTATGGTGCATCTGCTGGTCCATATCATGGACGATATCATCCAACTCGGACCGACGTTCCTGCACAGCATGATGCCGTTCGAAAGGATGAATGGTGTCATCAAAGGATACGTTCGCAACATGTCACGTCCAGAGGGAAGCATAGCCAGAGGCTTTCTGACCGAAGAGTGCATCTCCTACTGCATGAATTATTTAGGCATCGAGAACCCCGTTGGTCTGCCCGTCAACAGGCACCTCGGCAGGCTCGCTGGATGGGGTCACCGTGAGGGTCGCCGCGAAATGCATGTCGAGTTCGAGGGTCGACTCGCCGACTTTGAAAGAGCAAATCTAGTCGCGCTACAACACAGAGACATGGTCGATCCTTGGGTGGTAGAGCACAAAACCTTTATTAAGAAGACGTACAATGACCAAGGCCAACAGAGGACTGACGGAGATATACTCCAAGAGCACAACTCATGTTTCACGCGTTGGTTCAAGCAGAAGCTTCTGTCATACCCTTTACATGAGGATTCTTCCGCGGAAGAACAACTCATATTCGCCTTGTCACAGGGCGCCGAGCACAACCTGATGACCTATGAGGCGTACGATATCAACGGCTACACATTCTACACCGAGGCCAAGGACATGAAGAGCGATGGTTATCAGAACTCCGGGGTAACGATGGAATCCTACACCGGTAACGACAAGGACAGATACTACGGAAGGATCGAGGAGATCTGGGAGCTGAGCTACGCTGGAGAGAAGGTCCCGATGTTCCGTGTCAGATGGGCCAAGAGCGTCCTAAAAGAAGACCGGTATTTCACCACCATGGTTATACCCGAAGCCAAATCCAAGACCGCGGGCGCAAACGTCACCGCGAAAAATGAGCCATGGGTACTGGCTTCCCAAGT
>NC_041390.1:166065720-166077308 GCF_002162155.2 Triticum dicoccoides | reverse complement strand
GACACCCTCGGCGCCCCGCCGGCCCGGCGCCCCGCCGCCTCGACAACCAGGCGCCCCGCCATCCCGACGCCCTAGTCGCCCCGACACCCCGCCGCCCCGGTGCCCCGGTGAGCTTCCCCCTGTTTAGGATGTTAGTTTACTCGTAGATTTTGTCTCGGTGGTCCCTTAATTGCCGGCCTCACTTCAGGCATCGAGCAACATCAACTTCCCCCCAACACATTTACCATTTTTTAACTGTACATGGTTGTTCTCTCTGAAAAACACTAGTAGGCCTTGGAAGCGGTTGTGTATAATTCAGCAGTTACATAGTTTATAGTTTCTGAATTTCTCAAATCTGGTTCTTTCTGTTTGTGTTTTGACTGTTACGTATAGTTTCAGCAGTTAGCCATTGCGATTAAGGAATATACTTTGAGAAGAACAAACACCAGTTATAAAAATTGTTTCATTGCACCGTCAATGACGGGTGAGATGGCAGCACCCATGGAGTTCATTTGGTTCAGTTTCTATAGTGCAGTTAAGAGTATTAGTGCTTACCGTTATTGAGTAAAAAAAGGAAAAGACAAGCAATGTGAAAGAATCAGATTACGTGTGGTAGAGAGAAGTTCCTTCATTTGTTTCTAAGTGCACTGCAGTACTTGTTCCTTTGTGCACCATAAGTAAAACTAGCTAATTTATGAAAATGTATCATGTCACTGTCCGTGACTCTCTCTTTTTAAGTCCACATTCTGTTGGTGGCTCGGTTAACTCCTAGGGTTTTAGCAGTTATGTATAAAAAACATAGAAAAGCCCGGCGGAATTAACTTTGGATTTTCTGCATTTAACTAAAAAACCCATAAAGAGTACAGTTCATTATTGAATAAAATGAAATGGCAGTTTATTTAGAAATTTGGAGCAGTTGTTCTATGGTTTTTTTAGCACAAAAAGTCTGATTATATAAGCAAAAACAATTGTTAGCTTTTAGATGTTGTGGTGGTTCACTTGGGGGTATGTGTAGCAGTTAGCAAATACAGAGGACTAAAGTGCTCTGTTTTGGCAAACCAGTGCATGCATGCCTTTTTTCTTCTTCATTTTTTTCACTGACGACGAATGCTGGCAACTCGACAGCAGCTAGCTAGCAGGTGTTCCTTCACAAGCATAGTAGAGCATAGTATGGATTCTAATGTTCAACTCTGACTAAACAGGTTCTGCAAACGGTCTTTTACTACACTTGACTGAAGAAGTAGGTGTCTACTATATCCTGCACTTGAGGTGAGATGTGTTCTCAGGTTTACATTGCAATGGGCACTCTGCTTGGGTTTAATATTACCGAGCATGATGATGTATCAATGTAGCGTTAGCATATGATCCAAGTGCTAGTACTGCTAGTAAATAGCTAATACAGTTAATGAAGAAGAAGATAAACTGCTACTACTGCTAGTAAATAGCATCAGACTGAATGTCTTTTATATATGGCCAATATAGTCTGATGGATAATACAGTTATTGAAGAAGAAAAAAACTGCTAGTACTGCTAGTAAATAGCATCAGACTGAATGTCTTTTATATATGGTACTGCTAGTAAATAGCTTCTTCTATATACTAATTTGCATCAAAGTGTAGAACAAAGCATCAGACTGAATAACTAACAGTGGGTAATTAATTTGCTGGTACTAGCTAGAATTTGGCACTGAAAAGCAAAAGCAAAAGCTAATTAACTGCTGGGTAATAGCACTGGTACTAGGTAGCTAAAATATGTGTTCTGAAACACTGAGAGCAGAAACACTTACTACATACATATGCTCAAGAAACACTTACTAACCAGAAAAGGTTTTGACTTGAAATGTTAATAGCACAGAGAGCACCACAAGTTAAACACCTCAATCTGTTAGTATTTGTCTGCATTTTCTCACATTCTTCTTGTATCTGATCCAGTATTGCTTGTAGTGGTTTGTCCAAAATGTTGAATGATACTGCTTGGAGATGCATATATTGTTTCAACTCTTCACATGCCAATGTATTTTCCATGTTGTGATGGAGGCCTTTTTTGCCTTGTCCACCCGAGAGGCCCTTGAGTTTGCTGGAATGTCGATTAACTTCCGTTCCGGCAAATTCGGGTACTCCATATGTCCTATTTTCAGCAAAGGTCATGCTGAAATTTTCCGTGAATTTTAGCATGACTTTGCTAAAAATAGGACATATGGGGTACTTGTGACTAATGCATGGGCCGGGGTATCTTAGTAGTTAATTAAGTACGATCAAGTGCCCCGGCGTACTTGTGACTAATGCATGGCTTTTAGGGTGCCTCGGTGTCGATAAAAACCGAAATGATGAAAGCTTAGGCTTTTAGGGTGCCTCGGCGTCGAAAAACCCTCAATGATAAAAGCTTAGATTTTAGGATGCCTCGGTGTCAACAAACCCTAAATGATGAGACCATGATCTTGTTCCTTGACAATAACCAACTTTTTGACCAAACTTTGTTCCTATTTAGAGAGAAACATGGCCAACAACGATGAGGCCGGGGGTTCGGGCGGCAAGGCATTCTGGAAGCTGTCCCAGGAGATGGAGGAACAACCTCACTTGTATGAGGACGCCGCCTTCCCCACCGATCCTGAGACCACTGCTGGTACCGCCGAGGATGACCCCACTTATGCCACCACTGATGGTGCCGCCGAGGATGCCACCACTGATGATGGAGGCACACGCACAGATGGTAGCCAACCGAAGAGGCAACGGAAGGACCGGCGCCCGACCGTGCTCCGCACCCTCAAGGAGGAAGGTACTGAAGTGGACTCCGACGGGAATCCAACGGCGCCCAAACGAATAGTCAAGGGGTACTCGCTTCAGCTCGGGTGCATTCTCCGGAGCACCGTCTCGATCAACACCGAGAACCTGAGGCATCCTGACCAAGGGAATTTGCGCAACCTCCTCTTCACGAAGCTGCAAGAATGATACAAGTTCCCCACTGAATTTGAAAACACAAGCCTCAAAGGGAATAAAGTGAACAATGCTGCCCTCACGAAGATGAGCAAGGCCCTGTCTACTTGGAAAAGCAATGTGAAGAGAATGATCGAGAAAGGTGAGAGTTATGAGAAGATCAAGGAGAAAAATCCTTCGATCACCGAAGATGACTACAACGACTTCAAGATAAATTGCTCGAGCACCGCAAACTCCGAATCAAGTAAGTGGGGGAAAGAAATGCGGGAGCTGAACTTAGGGGAACACACACTCGGTCCCGGCGGTTACAGAGTGGCGGAGCCTATATGGGACAAGGAGGAGGCGGACCGTGCCGAGCAAGGCCTACCGCCCGTCTTCGATAAATACGGTGACAAGCAGACCAGGAACTTTGTCAGGGCCCGGTACAAGAAGGACCCAAAAACAAAGGAGCTTACCACGGATCCGAAGACCAGGGCGCTTGAGCTTTTTCTGGTAAGGAATACACCACCGCATAATTAGCTCCATATGGTTGCATTCTAATTAATGAAGCCAAATTTCTAAATGGTTCAGATTCCTTCCGCAGGCGACTAAAAGCAGTAGCGCGGGGTCGACTAAGAGCAACCCTTGGGACACCACTCTAAATAGGGCGTTGAATGTAATGAAGAATAAGGATAAGCTCAGTAAGCCGACGTCAGCTAGTCGTGTGGCCGGCAAAGGCTTGTCGACAAAATGGTCGTCATACTATAACACTGGTGGGCGAAAGGAGAAAAAGACCAGCTCGGAAAGCCAGGCGTGCGAGGTTCAAGAACTTAGGGCACAGGTGGCGCGGATTCCGGAGATTGTCCAAGAGCAAGTGCAACAACAACTCGGAGCGACGATCACCGCCATTGTGCCTACCTTGATCCAGGGGATTAGTGCGTGGATTGCGGGCGGCCAACAGGGGCCGCCCCCGATTCCTAGCTTCACGGCCAGCAACTCGCAGAACGCGATGGCGGGGCCATTGGTGTCTCCGACGCCGGCACGGGAGCTTAGTGCACCCGGGTGTACGTCGGCCGGCAACTCTGCAGCAAGCGGCCCTCCGTCAACTGCACCCCCGCCGTTGGCGGTGCCTCGACATTAGCCGAGCTCGATGCCATCATCACGGTAACTAATTAAGCCTCTCTCGGCCGAGGACTTCATCTCCTTGCCTTTGACTGGGCATCCCTGACGCCCTACATGTTTTCGCAGGGCGCCGCCGATGTTCCGTGCACTCTCCTGCACTTCGTGAACAACGAGTTGGTCGATGTCGCCAAGGGCAAAATCGTTCAACCGGGCAACCCTTGTTCCACGGTACCCAGATGCCACCCAACTTGTTTAGGGTTCAACTGGTTCGGGTGCTGCCAGGCTGCGACGAGTTGTTACCTCCGATTCAACCCGTCGGGGCCGACGATGATGACGTGATGACGCTCAGTGCCTGCCTGAGATGGCCCCTGCTTTGGCCGAAGAGCCAGATTCGTTTGGGGGCAGGGGACAACACCCCAAAGACAACACCGCCAGTCGTGCCAGCGCCAAGTCGGCCCCATGGCAAGACCGCCGCAACGGTGCCGGACATCCCTATGCCACTGGATCCAAACATGCATATGGCACAGGATCAGAACAACGACGATGATACATTTGGCAACGTCGATCAGTACTTTGCCGATCATGGGTACGGTGGCGACTTCATGGGGCCTCCTTCTGAAGAACCCAACCCAACAAAAGACGTGCGCGATCTAGCTGGTACCACGAAGAAGCCAAGTTGCAACAGGCGTCGTCTGCAGTTCAGCTCTCAGGAGACGCCTCCAGCTGCCGACTTCACCGAGCCTCAGATAGGCGAGGTGCGAAATATTATCACCCCCAACACACTCAAGAAGGCGGTCTGTGAGCAGAACTCGGTCCCATTACAGGAGAAGAAGAAGGCATGCAAAAGAAAGACTAACAAGGGTGCGGGCCAGCCGGCACCGAGTATGATCCGTGCTCAGGACGGGCCACCTTCACCTGAGGATTTAATGAGGAGGCTGCATGTGGCGGGTAGGCCGATGCTACCGAGAAATATGCTCGATGCTGCAACCGGTGCTATGCGGAGTCTGCATGACAGTGTTCTTTCTTTGGAGAAGCAGCGTCTCAAAGAGAAGGATGTGGCATACCCGGTTTTCGCGGCCAAGGTACCAGAGGGCAAGGGCTTTGTGGATAACTCCATCGGGGGTACGATCGTCCTGCAGTTTGATGACATCCACGCTATGTTGAACCTTCATCCGCTGCACTACACCTTCGTTCGGCTATTTTCGCTGAGTATGGAGATGCGGATCATTCGCGACAAGACCCCGGACATCGTGATAGTCGACCCCTTCTACATGCGTGCCAAGATCTTGGGCAGCGCTGGGGACCGGCAAGTCGCGACTTCATACCTCGAAGGCGTCATTCTGGCAAACCAAGATAAGGATAACTTCCTCGTGCCTTACTTTCCCGAGTAAGTCCTCCCATCAACCGCCTCGTAACATATGAATTCTTAGATTTCGATTGTTTTTCTTTTAACATTCCATGTTTTCTGCAGTGACACACATTGCACGCTCATCCTCCTAAGCCCCAAATATTCCATGGCCACGTATTTCGACCCGGACCGTCATTCGAACGTAGACTACACAAATGTCAAGAAGGTTCTTGATGATGTTCTCCCCGGCTACGCCAAATCTGGAGGCACCTTCACTAGGCCTATTCGTAAGTACGACAAGCACGTGTTCTCCCACAATACGACGTTCTGCTGCGTCAAGCAGCCGCCTGGCGGTCAGAAGGGTGCCTACTACGCCATCCATCACATGCGGGAGATCGTACGGGACCATCATCAACTTCTGCTACTGAGTAAACTCAAAGATTGGGCCACGAGCGTGTCGGCAATCCAGGACGCGAACATCAGACAACAATTCTTTTGCATCCAGTCGGAGTTTGCGGAAATCATCTATCAAGATGTCCTTCGTACCTCGGGGCAGTTCTACCTCAGAAATCAACCGTCCAACAGTGACATCAACACAATGCTACAAATGCAGGCTGACAACGACCGTTATTTCATGACTCCCACGATAGACAGCGGCTTCATCCACGCTCCGGTCCCTTGAGTCGAGTCGAAAGCAGTGATGCTGTGTCTAGTTCTGAAACATCGATTGGCTCATGTTGTAATTAAACTTTAATGAACTTGTAGTATGTCTCTTTGTTTCGAGAGTCGTTCAACTTAGATGTAATCGATGCTATTAATGTCTTGCTTTTCTCTTCCGATTGTTCTGTTGCATACTTATATATTGCTTATGTATTGTTTGTGAATTGGTACTAACGTTTCGTTTGGCTACTGCATAGCGATGCCGTCGTATGTCGTGTACAAGGGTAAGGTTCCCGGAGTCTACGACGACTGGGAGGAGTGTCGGAGACAGGTTCACCGATTCAGCGGTAACAGTTACAAAGGGTACACCACTAGGGCCGAGGCCGAATCTAGATACGCCTGCTATCTAGCGGGAGAGGGGAGGGAGCGCTGGAGGAACCGGATGAAGACGAGTTTCATCGTGATGATGCTCATCGTGATGACCGCAGCTCTCTTCTATGTGATGGTAGTTTAGATGATCGATATCGACTTGTAATGTGAAGTAAACTCGCTACTCGCGGTCTCGAGACTTGTAATATAATGTTCTATCTTTCTTCGGTCTTTTCAATTCGGAGACTAATATGATGAATTGTATTGGGAGACTAATATGATGAATTGTATTCAGAGACTAATCTTCTATTGTATTCGATGAATCTGTTGTTGATGTGTGCTGTCTATATTTTGTCCAATTATACATTTTCTAACCTGTGCAAAAAACAGAAAATAAAAAAATAAAAAAACCTAATATTCATACTAATGGCGCATCACATCACAGTGCGCCATTAGTATGCCAAAGGATACTAATGGCGCATCATTAAACAGTGCGCCATTAGTATGCCGAAGTTACTAATGGCGCATCTTGGTGTTGTGCGCCATTAGTATGCCAAAGCACCTGGGTATACATGGCCCCCTGGGAGGCATACTAATGGCGCACTGTTGTATATACTAATGGCGCATCTGAGGTGCGCCATTAGTATACCAGATACTAATGGCGCACCTGTGGTGCGCCATTAGTAAAATATACTAATGGTGTGGCACTAATGGCGCACCACTAATGCGCCATTAATGGCCACATTAGGTGCGCCATTAGTAGGCCTTTTCCTAGTAGTGTCAAGCACTATAATATCTATGCTTAGACTGCTCTCCAGCGGAGTTGCCTATGAACTACTACCATCTGGTAACATGGATGGCACACTGCTTCCACAAATAGATTTTGGGGTTGTACATTGTGTCCTAGTGTGAATAGCATCCTGAAAGGTTTCCGCTGGACATCAATAAGAGATAGTTATCGTATGATCCAGGCAGTAAGCTTACATGGTAAACGACGGACGAATTATTGCCGAGCATGGCAAACTATATTTAAATGGTTCGAAGGAGCATCAGCCGAAAAGAAATTAAAATGGTAAGATGAAACTAGGGATGTAAGTGGCAAATAAATGACATCCGCCAGTCCCATCTAGTTAGTTTTTGCTACGTCCCTAGTTCATTTTCCTCAAAAAACAAAAACTCTTTTGAACTATCATACCACTAGTGGACTTTAATCGGGATTAAACGGGACCCAGTTGACATCCCTAGTTGAAAGGGAGTGTATAACTGCTATATTTAAGTTGCCAAGGCATCTAAGCAGTTGAAATAATCTGAGAAAGCACTTAACAGTGTGGCCTCATGTAAACTACAAAGACAGTCTTGTGATGAAGTTGAGAGGAAAAGTTAAGGACTCAAATGAAATAGGCATGCATTTCTGTACAATAGTACAGCAGGCACTGCTGACATATTGGCCAACTCAGGTATAGCGTAACAACAAATAAACATTCGAATCAAGCAATACAGCAAAGTAGACAACTGAACTATTTGTAATTCGGTAGGATTACACGTTGTGGGCACAAGCCAAGAAAGCAGCCCACTCGCATTACATTTCACATGTACTAAAACACACTGGCTTACCATATGTTGCTGTGAAGCCTAGCTGCTGTTGCAATGTTCTTTGAAGATATCGTCAGCATCCCGTGGTTGCAAATCTAGCTATTGTAGTTTATTCTGCACCATCTATTTAGGTAAAATTAATTTTAGTCGCATGCACTGGTCCGAATTGATCATCAATGGTTCATCTAAACTAATGAAAGAAGGGTGTGTGCATACACGACAATATATCTCCTTCCCTCTATTTTTATGCTTGTTCGAGGTGCCAGCCCCAAAAGAACAAATATTTTGCCTGATGGGGTTGGCAGCTCCATAATTAATAGAAGCATCAAATTAGTCATGCAACTTGGGAAGATCAAGAACACACAAACAAGTAATGAACAGAGGCTCGGAGCAGTGATGTAATAGCTAGCATCAGGAAATGTAGGGTAAACCGAACAAAAAGCAGCAGAACCACATGATAGTTTGCTGATGTGTAATTAAGCATTGAGAACATGAAGCAGTCTGATGGAACCAACAGGTGGCATCAGAACAAAACTAAAGCATATTAACTATATGCGCACTGGTATGTAATTTAGCACATGTAACATGTTCACTGCCAGAAGTATGGCCCTACTGGTGCAAGCAGAATAACGCGTCTCATGAAAAACTGAATGATGCCCTGAAGAAATTCAAAGGTGCGGTGCTTATGCTAGGAAAGTGAACGTAGGCGCCGACCGTTGGATAATAGTACCTGATTCTCGGCGGTGTATGGGTATCGTTGTCATACTTGATAGCTAAGGATCGTCAATGGTGCTCGTGTTGCGGTTGAGTTTGGGCCGGTTGTCGCCGTCGCTGAAGCGGCTCCGGTGCTACGGTTGCGGCGCCTGTCGACATACAAGAAAGCTCATCTTTGGTAAGTTAACAGTTCCACGATAAAGTGAAAAACCAAAGGAGCACAAATTGAAATAACCTGGTGAGGCTGCAGTGTTGGTAAAGCAGGGCCGGTGGAGTTGAATATGGAGTCCGTGGAGTGGTTCGGTGCAGTGGACGAAGGCTTCAGCGGGCGCGTTGTACAGTGCTTTCGGTGAGGCAGATCTATTGCGGCGGACGAGGGCTTGTATGAAGGGCCAGCGAATGGGCGGACGAGGGAGTCAGTAAAGGGCCTACGCTATGGTGGACGAGGGTGCTGGTTAAGCAGATCCGGTTCGGTGGACCATGATGGCGGTCAAGGAGATCTAGAGCGATGGACAAGCCAATCGCTGAAGCGGTTCCGGTGAAGTGGTGAGTTGGCAGTTGGGGGTTCCAAGGTGCGGAAGGTAGATCCGGTGGGGTGTGAGGTCCACCGCTGCGGCGGAGGACTAGATTCGGTGGCTTGCCGTGGTTGGGGGGTCGGGGAGGGGAAGGGGAGGTGCTCAGGGGAAGAATGTTGGGGGAAAAGTGGGGAAAACAATGGCGTTATCAAAGCAGCCCTTTTCCATTCATGTGGCAGGGCTAAACTTCGGGGCGCGTGATATTTCGATGTGAGTGGGAAGTTTGAAAGCTTTTGGTGCCTAAAATTATAAGTATTGTGCTCTCGTACAGCCGACTATGATATCATGGCCGACAATTTGTTTGTTTTGCACGCAAAAAATGTGCAAGTTTTGAAAATCAATGTCTCCAACTCGAAACTTAGATTGTCCATTCAATTCGAATATGGATCATTGAGATACTACGAGCAAATACCATCATACGGTCCAATTCAAATGAAATTCCAAATGCGTTTATCCTAAATATGATGACAAAAGCAAAAATGTCTATGTGTATGAATAAAGTGGATGATTATAAAGTTTGAACATGCCCGTATGTGTATATCTCTAGGTTTGATATATGAATTTGAAATCACGAAATCCCGGCTTAAAAATGTACCTCCGTTTAAATGAATTACAAAAGCTGATGATGGAGTCGAATTACAAAATTCCAATCTTAGGTTTGTAATTCTGGTACATCAAGGTATATCACGCATGTTCAAAAGTATCGTTATCTCATAGTACAAACTCTGAAACAAATTGATCAACCATGAGTGCACAATATCTCAATTACGCTAAAGTCCCTCAAATATAGACACCTCACTCTTTATCTGAAGTCAACCCCCCCCCCCCACCACACACACACACACATAGAGAAGTCGTTCTCTCCCCCAAACACCAACACACTAGCACATTAACACCCCTCTCTCTTGTAAAGTCCGGACCCCAACATAGGTCTCTATCACTTTGTCTCCCGGGCATGCACACATCTCTTCCCTCACTCTCTAGGTCTCCCGCTATCTCTCTTACCCAAGCACACGCACTATCTAGAGTGTATATTTCCCATACACACAAAATGTCGCCCCCAAACATCTATCTCCCTAGTTATGTGGTTCTCGCGCACTCACCTCTCACACCACCCCCACTGCAAACAAGCACACTTTGTCTCCTTGTGCACCACTCTCCTCTTTCTATCTCTCCCACATGCGAACCCGCCCCGGCTCCTTCCCTGTATACATATATGTCGTGACTCTTTGCATAGCTCCCTAATTGTAACGCCCTTGATGCGGCTATATCTCCCACGTGTCGAAGCACGACTTAGAGGCATAACCGCATTGAAAGCAATGTCGCAAGTGAGGTAAACTTCACACAACCCATGTAATGCATAAGGGAAAGAGATACATAGTTGGCTTACAATCGCCACTTCACGCAATTACATGAATAAAGCATTACATTTACCAGGTACAATCAAGGTCCGACTACGGAACCAAAATAAAAGAAAAACCCCAAATGCGACAAGGTCCCCGATCGACCCCAACTGGGCTCCACTACTGATCAACTAGAACGAATCAACACAAAGGACAAGATCTTCATCGAGCTCCTCCTGAGCTTGGTTGCGTCATCTGCACGGACTCATCGGCACCTGCAAGCTGGTTTTTGGAAGTATCTGTGAGTCACGGGGACTCAGCAATCTCGCACCCTCACAATCAAGACTATTTAAGCTTATGGGAAAGGTAAAGGTATGAGGTGGAGCTGCAGCAAGCGACTAGCATATATGGTGGCTAAACATACGCAAATGAGAGCGAGAAGAGAAGGCAAAGCACGATCAATAATCTATGATCAAGAAGTGATCCTAGAACAACCTACGTCAAGCATAACTCCAACACCGTGTTCACTTCCCGGACTCCGCCGAGAAGAGACCATCACGGTAACACACACGGTTGATGCATTTTAATTAAGGTCAACTTCAGGTTTTCTACAACCGGACATTAACAAATTCCCATCTGCCCATAACCGCAGGCATGGCTTTCGAAAGTTCAAATCCCTACAGGGGTGTCCCAACTTAGCCCATGACAAGCTCTCACGGTCAACGAAGGAATAGACCTCCTCCCAAGACGTTCCCATTAGACTCGGTATCCCGGTTCTACAAGACATCCTCGACAATGGTAAAACAAGTCCAGCAAAGCCGCCCGATGCGCCAACATCCTGATGGGAGTTGCACATATCTCGTTCTCAGGGCAACACTGGATAGGTCAAGCTACGAGTAAAACCAGCCCTCAAGTTTCCCTGAGGTGGCCCCGCAGGCTGCCCATTTCGTACCAACACTTAGACAAGCACTGG
>NC_041390.1:166061477-166065369 GCF_002162155.2 Triticum dicoccoides | reverse complement strand
AAAGATGACCCTCGGGATGCGCGACTCCCAAGGGAAAAAGGCTAGGTGGCGAATGGTAAAACCAAGGTTGGGCCTTGCTGGAGGAGTTTTATTCAAAGCGAACTGTCAAGGGGTTCCCATTATAACCCAACCGTGTGAGGAACGCAAAATCCGGGAACATAACACCGATATGACGGAAACTAGGGCGGCAAGAGTGGAACAAAACACCAGGCATAAGGCCGAGCCTTCCACCCTTTACCAAGTATATAGATACATTAAATAAATAAGATATAGTGTGATATCCCAACAAGTAAACATGTTCCAACACGGAACAAGCTCCAATCTTCACCTGCAACTAACAATGCTATAAGAGGGGCTGAGCAAAGCGGTAACATAGCCAAACAACGGTTTTGTGACGCCCTCGATTCAATCGTACACTAATCATACACGCAAATGTGTACGATCAAGATCAAGGACTCACGGGAAGATATCACAACACAACTCTAGACACAAATTAAAAAAATACAAGCTTTATATTACAAGCCAGGGGGCCTCGAGGGCTCGAATACATAAGCTCGAATACAGAAGAGTCAGCGGAAGCAACAATATCTGAGTACAGACATAAGTTAGACAAGTTTGCCTTAAGAACGCTAGCACAAAAGCATTTACGATCGAAAAGGCAAGGCCTCCTGCCTGGGAGCCTCCTAACTACTCCTGGTCGTTAACGGTCTCCACGTAGTAGTAGGCATCGGCGGTGGCATCTGGCTCCTGGGCTCCGACATCTGGTTGCATCAATCGAAAATAAAAGAAAATGGGGAAAAGGGGGAGCAAAGCAACCGTGAGTACTCATCCAAAGTACTTGCAAGCAAGGATCTACACTACATATGCAACATTATCAAAGGGAAGGCTGTATATGTGGACTGGGCTGCAGAATGCCAGAAGAGAAGGGGGAAAAGCCTAGCCTATCGAAGACTAGCTTCTTCTCGAACCCACCATCTTGCAGCAACAGGAGGGAGTAGAGTAGCATAAAGTAAAGTAGTAGTAGTGTTATCAACCTCGGCCGGAGATCCTTTTTCGACTCCCTGCGAGAAAGCAATCCCAGAGCCATACTATCCGGTTATCACCTCATCACAATCCAATTCTCATCACAAGTATCCAGTTCTAGTTGTATCGATCGGGATACAACTCCAAGTGTCCGTTACCGTAGGACAGGCTATGCATAGATTAGTTCTTCCCTGCAGGGGTGCACTAACTTACCCACCACTCTCGCTTAACTCCGGCCGGACACACTTTCTTGGGTCATGCCCGGCCTCGGCCAAACAATACGCCGCAACCCGACCTAGGCTTAATAGAGAGGTCAAGCACGCCGGACTAAACCTATGCCCCCAGGGGTCATGGGCCATCGCCCGGGAACTCCTGCATGTTGCGTCGGCGGCCGGTGAGCAGACCTAGCTACCTCCCTAAAAAGGCAGGAGCTTACCAGTCCAACCCGGCGCACGCCGCTCCGTCGCTGACGTCTATTAAGCTTCGGCTGATGTACACGACGCAGAACGCCCATACTATGCCCACGTGATGGTTAGTGCTATCAGGCCAGAGGCCCCTCGGATCAAATATCCAAATCGTAGTGGATTAGGAACGCGCGGTAACAAGTAGAGACTCACGAAAGATGTGACCCGTTGCCCCGTCTCGAGGACTTGCGGCAAGGGCTAAGAATGCCCGGCCACGCCTCGTAATTATCTCTCGGGCACCTTCCAGGTCAACCCGACTCCACATCACTCGCAATTATGCTCGCGCGGGTACCCCTCAGGGTCGACCCGTCTTTAGTAACATGGTTCAGTGTAAAGTCATAGTAATCATAGTAACTGTGTGTCTAAACATCAAGGGGAAAACCCGAGGAATCACCCCCGGTGAACTCCACTCAATGTAATCATCAAGGTGAATGTAAGAGGAATCACCCCCGAGGTTCACACTTGAGGGGTTGCACGACAGAGTCGTATCGGAAGTGGTTAAGGCGGAATCACCCTCGATGACCACAACCGAATAGCTACACTACAGGGTTAACATCAGAAGTGTTGTAGAGGTCTCACCCTCGGCACTCGATAGTAACCCAGCAGTGTCGAGCAACTAAGGGGAAAGTGATGTGCGGTGTCGGGGCCTGGTCTTCAATCCCGTTGATCGGGTCTTCAATGATGAAGCAGGGGCAACAAGGACAAGGTGGGGGTCACTGATGGATCACTAACCAACCTATACTAAGTAGTTTAGGATAAGCAGGTAAGGTACAACAGCAAATACAAAAGCAGGCTATGCATCAGAATAGGAGCAATCACTAACAGTAGCAAAAATCTAATGCAAGCATGAGAGAATGGAATGGGCGATATCGGGATGATCAAAGGGGGTGCTTGCCTGGTTGCTCAGACAAGAAGGAGGGGTCGTCGGTGACGTAGTCGATCACAGCGGCATCGGCAGCCGCCACGTGGTCTACCGAAGAGAAGAGAGGGGAGAAACAGTAAATACATAGCAAGCAAGTGCATAACAGGACAACAGGCATAGTTAGACATGTTCTAACGCGGTGCTACACGATACCAGCGAGGGGGGAAGTCAACCGGGAATGTTTTCCCGGTTCCGGACCTGTGTCAGACAGATGACCGGAGGGGGAATGTCCCAAGTTCAGCATGCTAGGGGCATGTTACAGATGAACGGACCGCGTATTCGGATTTGTTGGATTTTTCTGAGCAACTTTCATATAGAAAACATTTTCATCCGAGTTACAGATTATTTTATATGGATTTTCTAAGTTTTAAACATATTCTGGAATTATTTATATTAACAGAAATGGAATATGACGTCAGCATGACGTAGGAGTGACGTCAGCAGTCAACAGTGCGGTTGACTAGTCAAAATGACCAGTGGGGCCCACTTGTCATGGACAGGGGCCTTAACAGTGTTTATTTAAAACTACTATGAGGTTAATTGGCAACTGGGCCCCACATGTCAGTGTCTCATTAAGTTAACTAAATAATTTAAATAAATAAAACATTGATTAAGGGAGTGGGGTCCGCATGTCAGCGATTGGTCAAAACTAGTCATCGGGTGGACTGGGTCAACCGGGCCAGCGGGACCCATTGGGTCCACTGGCCAGTGGCCCAGGCGGTGCCACATCGGCGCCAGGTCATAGCAGCTGACGGAGTGACACCAGCGAGCCTACCCGCGGCGGTGCGTCGCCGGAGTTGGCCGGAAAACGCGTACGGGGCACGGAAAGGGGTGCCACTAGGCACGTTCGAAAGGTCACTCGACCGCGCGTCGAGTGGTGGTGGTGGCATCGCCGGACCTGGCCGGAAACGTCGCCGGCGATGAGGTCCGCGGCGGAGCGGCTACAGTCGACGGTGGAAAAGATGCTACGGCGTGCTACAGCTCAGGCGAAAGGGCTAGGCGGGAGCAGCAGTCCTCCAGGAGTGCACTACGGGGACTTGACGGAGCAGGAGGAACTCGGGATCTCGTGCGCGGCAGCAATGGCGGAGAGCGGAGCCAGCGCTTATGGCCAGCTAGCTAGGAAAGGGGGAAACGGAGCAAGGACGGGGAGGAAGGAGGCGGAGCTTACGGGGCAGGCACACGGAGGCCTCTCGGGGTTCGGGAGCACAGAGGGAGGCATGTGGCTCCGGTGATCGCCGGTGACCACCGAGAAGGGGAAGAGGGCGATGCCGACACCGCCGACCTCCCCGACTCCAGCTGATGGATGAGGACGGTGAAGCAGAGTACGGCGCACCTCCCAGGCTCGGTTTCCGGGCTCGGGGACGCCGGTGGCCGCGGGGACGACGGAGAATGGCGGCGACCACACTCGGGCGTCGATGGGGAACGAGAAGGAGAACGAGGAGGGATCTGGGGGGAGAGGAAAAATATCTGCGCGGGGAGGGGG
>NC_041390.1:166053780-166061064 GCF_002162155.2 Triticum dicoccoides | reverse complement strand
GCAGGCACGGGCGCTCGGTCGCCCGCATAGTGAAGACGACGCGGGAGGGGGAGCTGGTCGGCTTGGGTCGGCCAGGTGGGCTGAGGCCCAAGGGGGGGGGGCGTGGTGGCCAGCTGGGCCAATCAGCCCAGTTGAGAGGTGGGGGGCTTTTCCTTTTTCTTTTACTGTAAACAGTTTTTCTTTTCTATTTTAGCTTTTATTTATTAACAGAGAGAGAAAGGGGATTATTTGGTCAACTATTTCACTTAGGAAAAATTTGGGAGGAGTCCCATTAAATCCCTGGTGATTATAGACAGTGCCATAAATATTTTGGAGACCAGAATAATTCATTTGATATTTTTCATAATTAGGATAGCATTTAAAAATGCTGAATTGGTGCTGTTACAATTGCTAATGCTCATCTTTGCACAAAATTGATGTTGTGTTCCTTAACAAATAATTGTTATGGAAGTTTTGGCAAATGATGAACATTTTCCCAACAACTTTTGAGCAACTTCAAACTTCACTTGAATTTGAATTGACTGGAATTTGAAATGGGATATTGAACAAAGGTGATTAAGCACTATTTTGGAAAAATGATTAGCTTAATCAGAGATGGTTACTGTAGCATGACACTGGGGGTGTTACAAATCTCCTCCACTACAAGAAATCTCGTCCCGAGATTTAATAGGTGGAGTAATGGGGAAAAACTCGGAAAAGACAGAGCTTAACACAAGATAGTTATCTGGGGACTATCTCAGTGAAATTGGCAAGAGGCATCTCTCGAGTTGAAATTCAAGAAAGTCATCAAGAGCAAGGTAAGAAGGTGCAATAAAAATCTTCAATCGGGTAGGCAATCGTTCGTTGTCTGAAACAGAGTGTGGAAGAGTTTCAGAGTGATGGGAATAAGTATTTTGTATGATACCAGAATTGGTGATCTCTCGGAAGGTGACCCGTGAATTACATACGAAACCAGGCGTGAGGAAAAACTTTTAGAAACAGGGGGTATACAAGAGAGTCAGGTTTCGATCCTGTGGAATTGTGGGTTATGGTCCCACCATGTGGGTTAAAAGTAGAAAAGGGACCAATAGCAAGGCATGTCAGATGATAGACTGTCAGTTATGTTGCCAACAACGTCAGTACCAAGGGCGAGGGACGAAGAGAACCATTTTCCTGCTCGTTGAATGAGACGGACCAATAGGCAAAGTTCTCGTCCATCAGTGGTTACCGGAATGTCAACAACAATAATAATAAGGTCTTACTGACAAATTGTACACCGAGGTGTTTTCATAAGCAGAGAACTAATACTGCTTAGATCATATAGATCACAAGTAGGTTTAATCAAACCAATGGAAAGGAAAAGGCGATCATTAGATCAATCAGAACACTGGAAAGGAAAATGTGTTTACACACAAGAATTGGGAGTATATCCTTCCCAAGGGGAAGCGGAGCAGGATATACATTATATGACAGCAAGTTCAAAAGCATTTAGATAAAGGGGGCGAGGGAAGAATCATGATATTACCCATACATCGGTGTTTGGATAATAGATCAAGAAACATCCGACAATGTGCTTCCAATGTTCCTGTTGATATTCGGAATACCTCAGTCATGCTTCGAGGTAGTATTAACATGGTGTTACCAGTAGGGGTTGGAGTTGAAGATCACAAGAAATACACAAGGAATAATTGCTGGGATAGCAAGGAGTCCAAAGTTTAACCAAGGCGTGATCAAACATGTGTTGGAAAGAAGACAAGGTGGGGGGGGGGTTTTAAATGATAACTAAATCATCGAAGGTCACGGATGGTATTTCTCACCATGAATTCAATTGTCATCTCTGAAGAAGACAAAGTGTTGACGGTGATCACGACAAATTTTGTCAAGAGACTCTATGAAGATGCCATCGAGCAGAAAAGGAAGAATGAAGTGAAAGGCTACGAGAACCAAGGATTCGACACCAACTCGAATCATGCTTGTTGTTCAAGGCAAAACGATATGATGAGGAAAATCGACGTAGGCTTAGCTCATCGTCAAAAATTGTGCTCCAGGAAGAAGGACCAGGTAGCACAGTTAAAATTTAGCATGATAATGATATTGTCGGTCAGGCTAGGAATGACTTGAAGGATTATTAAACTCGTAAGCAATGAAAATTACTTAAGAGTTATTGAATTGGAGTGCATAATTGATTCACTTATCAGTGTCCTAGAGTGAATAACAGCTCAGAACCCAAGGGAAATTGTAATCGACGAGAAGCAATACTCGATGAAGATTCATAGGAAGCAACACAGTTTCTTTGATATCCTCGAGATACTGGAGGGTAATACTCGAAGGAAGATCAAAATAGAGGTTGCGGAGATGCACTGATCTGCAGAAGACAAGTGCTTTAACTTGTCTGAGAAATGGAATTAAAAAGGGGAACAATCATGGTCTGAACCACGGTTGCAAAGGACCAAACATAGATACCGTAAGAACTAATAATAAGGGGATTATTATATCACAAGAAGCTTCCATGATAAGATCCACATTAGGTCCATGGGCATGAACACAAAGTTCAAGGTTGACTCCCACTTCTCCAATGCATAACCTTTCATTCACTTCTCGCGTTCAATGAAGTTGTAGTGTTGAAATGTTATCTGGCAAAACACCAGAAGAGTATGACTCGTGAAAACTCTCGGGTCCACATGGATTAAGGAAGGCATAGGTTCAACCCATAGGGGCATCTTAGGAACATATACCACAAACTCCAAGAGTAAATAACACAAGCTCGGAAGGTAGATCATGTTTGACAAAAGCAGAGGATACAATTTACCGAAGGCAATATGTATCAGGGGAAGAGCGCACAAGATTTTGAATATGAAGGACATTGCCGGATAATAATCCAACAAAGGATTCAGCGGTCCTCAATGTATCTGATGTGAGTATCAGTCCTCAATTAGAAGAGGGAAAGAATGTGAAGGCATTAGATTATAGAAACAGCTGGATAATTCGATGTTTAAGTTGAAGGGAACTAGGTGGACAATCAGTTACAACATGATTGGCCAAGATCCAACTCATGTCTAGAATGACGTACGAGTAGGAAGGTCAAATTTCAGGGTTCGACTGGTGATTGCGAGCAATCGCAACATAATGAATCAATAGGCTCAGGATGACAATGACAAAGGATGTTAATGAATATTGTTGGACATATGGATTTAACCATAATGCAGGCAGACAAGACTTTCGGGAGCACTAGGCTGTAGAGGATCTTCAGGAGATTGAATTGCATTTGAAGAATTTTGTGAGACATGTGATCAACTGGGGATGAACCAATCCCCGATAAGTGTGAGGAATCAGTCATAGGGGTATTCAGGCGGAAAAGGAGCTGCAAGGCGACAGGCGCAAAGGATTCTTGGAAAATTGCAAAGTATTTTAGGGTATCTTGTAGTAACAAGAGCAATTGGAAATGAAGGTATGCACAGCAAGTGTATGTAGCTATCCATGTCAATTTATCAATGGTGGGGAATTGCAACGGCAAAGGGCACAAGGGTCTCGGGAAAAACATCGAAGAGTATCTTCAAAATCTTCTGGTGCACCAAGCGATCATCTGGAACGAAGGGCTCTCCGGGAGGAAATAGTTACGAGAACCTAATGTTAGAGTTAATAAAATCATTTAACCCGAATAGAAGAGAGATTAGAATCCCAGAGTATAGGCGAGGAATAAAAGATCCTAATACCACCCAATGGCGACGTGGGCCCGTAAGCCACACAGCCATGGTAGTAAAAGTTTTTCAGTGACTAGACTTGACTTCGGCCAAGGAGTTGGAAGGGGGCTACCTACAGGCAGTCGGCTCTGATACCAACTTGTGACGCCCTCGATTCAATCGTACACTAATCATACACGCAAATGTGTACGATCAAGATCAAGGACTCACGGGAAGATATCACAACACAACTCTAGACACAAATTAAAAAAAATACAAGCTTTATATTACAAGCCAGGGGGCCTCGAGGGCTCGAATACATAAGCTCGAATACAGAAGAGTCAGCGGAAGCAACAATATCTGAGTACAGACATAAGTTAGACAAGTTTGCCTTAAGAAGGCTAGCACAAAAGCATTTACGATCGAAAAGGCAAGGCCTCCTGCCTGGGAGCCTCCTAACTACTCCTGGTCGTTAACGGTCTCCACGTAGTAGTAGGCATCGGCGGTGGCATCTGGCTCCTGGGCTCCGACATCTGGTTGCATTAATCAAAAAGAAAAGAAAATGGGGAAAAGGGGGAGCAAAGCAACCGTGAGTACTCATCCAAAGTACTCGCAAGCAAGGATCTACACTACATATGCAACATTATCAAAGGGAAGGCTGTATATGTGGACTGGGCTGCAGAATGCCAGAAGAGAAGGGGGAAAATCCTAGCCTATCGAAGACTAGCTTCTTCTCGAACCCACCATCTTGCAGCAACAGGAGGGAGTAGAGTAGCATAAAGTAAAGCAGTAGTAGTGTTATCAACCTCGGCCGGAGATCCTTTCTCGACTCCCTGCGAGAAAGCAATCCCAGAGCCATACTATCCGGTTATCACCTCATCACAATCCAATTATCATCACAAGTATCCAGTTCTAGTTGTATCGATCGGGATACAACTCCAAGTGTCCGTTACCGTAGGACAGGCTATGCATAGATTAGTTCTTCCCTGCAGGGGTGCACCAACTTACCCACCACGCTCGCTTAACTCCGGCCGGACACACTTTCTTGGGTCATGCCCGGCCTCGGCCAAACAATACGCCGCAACCCGACCTAGGCTTAATAGAGAGGTCAAGCATGCCGGACTAAACCTATGCCCCCAGGGGTCATGGGCCATCGCCCGGGAACTCCTGCATGTTGCATCGGCGGCCGGTGAGCAGACCTAGCTACCTCCCTAAAAAGGCAGGAGCTTACCAGTCCAACCCGGCGCGCGCCGCTCCGTCGCTGACGTCTATTAAGCTTCGGCTGATGTACACGACGCAGAACGCCCATACTATGCCCACGTGATGGTTAGTGCTATCAGGCCAGAGGCCCCTCGGATCAAATATCCAAATCGTAGTGGATTAGGAACGTGCGGTAACAAGCAGAGACTCACGAAAGATGTGACCCCGTTGCCCCGTCTCGAGGACTTGCGGCAAGGGCTAAGAATGCCCGGCCACGCCTCGTAATTATCTCTCGGGCACCTTCCAGGTCAACCCGACTCCACATCACTCGCAATTATGCTCGCACGGGTACCCCTCAGGGTCGACCCGTCTTTAGTAACATGGTTCAGTGTAAAGTCATAGTAATCATAGTAACTGTGTGTCTAAACATCAAGGGGAAAACCCGAGGAATCACCCCCGGTGAACTCCACTCAATGTAATCATCAAGGTGAACGTAAGAGGAATCACCCCCGAGGTTCACACTTGAGGGGTTGCACGACAGAGTCGTATCGGAAGTGGTTAAGGCGGAATCACCCTCGATGACCACAACCGAATAGCTACACTACAGGGTTAACATCAGAAGTGTTGTAGAGGTCTCACCCTCGGCACTCGATAGTAACCTAGCAGTGTCGAGCAACTAAGGGGAAAGTGATGTGCGGTGTCGGGGCCTGGTCTTCAATCCCGTTGATCGGGTCTTCAATGATGAAGCAGGGGAAACAAGGACAAGGTGGGGGTCACTGATGGATCACTAACCAACCTATACTAAGCAGTTTATGATAAGCAGGTAAGGTACAACAACAAATACAAAAGCAGGCTATGCGTCAGAATAGGAGCAATCACTAATAGTAGCAAAAATCTAATGCAAGCATGAGAGAATGGAATGGGCGATATCGGGATGATCAAAGGGGGGGCTTGCCTGGTTGCTCAGACAAGAAGGAGGGGTCGTCGGTGACGTAGTCGATCACAGCGAAGAGAAGAGAGGGGAGAAACAGTAAATACATAGCAAGCAAGTGCATAACAGGACAACATGCATAGTTAGACATGTTCTAACGCGGTGCTACACGATACCAGCGAGGGGGGAAGTCAACCGGGAATGTTTTCCCGGTTCCGGACCTGTGTCAGACAGATGACCGGAGGGGGAATGTCCCAAGTTCAGCATGCTAGGGGCATGTTACAGATGAACGGACCGCGTATTCGGATTTGTTGGATTTTTCTGAGCAACTTTCATATAGAAAACATTTTCATCCGAGTTACAGATTATTTTATATGGATTTTCTAAGTTTTAAACATATTCTGGAATTATTTATATTAACAGAAATGGAATATGACGTCGGCATGACGTAGGAGTGACATCAGCAGTCAACAGTGCGGTTGACTAGTCAAAATGACCAGTGGGGCCCACTTGTCATGGACAGGGGCCTTAACAGTGTTTATTTAAAACTACTATGAGGTTAATTGGCAACTAGGCCCCACATGTCAGTGTCTCATTAAGTTAACTAAATAATTTAAATAAATAAAACATTGATTAAGGGAGTGGGGCCCGCATGTCAGCGACTGGTCAAAACTAGTCATCGGGTGGACTGGGTCAACTGGGCCAGCGGGACCCATTGGGTCCACTGGCCAGTGGCCCAGGCGGTGCCACATCGGCGCCAGGTCAGCGCAGCCGACGAAGTGACGCCGGCGAGCCTACCCGCGGCGGTGCGTCGCCGGAGTTGGCCGGAAAACGCGTACGGGGCACGGAAAGGGGTGCCGCTAGGCACGTTCGAACGGTCACTCGACCGCGCGTCGAGTGGTGGTGGTGGCATCGCCAGACCTGGCCGGAAACGTCGCCGACGATGAGGTCCGTGGCGGAGCGGCTACGGTCGACGGTGGCAAAGATGCTACGGCGTGCTACAGCTCAGGCGAAAGGGCTAGGCGGGAGCAGCAGTCCTCCAGGAGTGCGCTACGGGGACTTGACGGAGCAGGAGGAGCTCGGGATCTCATGCACGGCAGCAATGGCGGACGGCGGAGCCAGCGCTTACGGCTAGCTAGCTAGGAAAGGAGGAAACGGAGCAAGGACGGGGAGGAAGGAGGCGGAGATTATGGGGCAGGCACACGGAGGCCTCTCGGGGTTCGGGAGCACACAGGGAGGCCTGTGGCTCCGGTGATCGCCGGTGACCACCGAGAAGGGGAAGAGGGCGATGCCGACGCCACCGACCTCCCCGACTCCAGCTGATGGACGAGGACGGTGAAGCAGAGTACGGCGCACCTCCCAGGCTCGGTTTCCGGGCTCGGGGACGCCGGTGGCCGCGGGGACGACGGAGAATGGCGGCGACCGCGCTCGGGCGTCGATGGGGAACGAGAAGGAGAACGAGGAGGGATCTGGGGGGAGAGGAAAAATATCTGC
>NC_041390.1:165952527-166053634 GCF_002162155.2 Triticum dicoccoides | reverse complement strand
GCTTGGGTCGGCCAGTGGGCTGAGGCCCAAGGGGGGGCGCGGTGGCCAGCTGGGCCAATCAGCCCAGTTGAGGGGTGGGGGGCTTTTCCTTTTTCTTTTACTGTAAACAGTTTTTCTTTTCTGTTTTAGCTTTTATTTATTAACAGAGAGAGAAAGGGGATTATTTGGTCAACTATTTCACTTAGGAAAAATTTGGGAGGAGTCCCATTAAATCCCTGGTGATTATAGACAGTGCCATAAATATTTTGGAGACCAGAATAATTCATTTGATATTTTTCATAATTAGGATAGCATTTGAAAATGCTGAATTGGTGCTGTTATAATTGCTAATGCTCATCTTTGCACAAAATTGATGTTGTGTTCCTTAAGAAATAATTGTTATGGAAGTTTTGGCAAATGATGAACATTTTCCCAACAACTTTTGAGCAACTTCAAACTTCACTTGAATTTGAATTGATTGGAATTTGAAATGGGATATTGAACAAAGGTGATTAAGCACTGTTTTGGAAAAATGATTAGCTTAATCAGAGATGGTTACTGTAGCATGACACTGGGGGTGTTACAGGTTTAAGAGGACAAGGTGGGTTAGAGGCTTGGTTCAACAATATGGGAGGCATGATAAGGAAGTGGTAGGTATCGCAGCATAGGCATAGCAAAAGAGCGAGCAACTAAGCAAGCAAAGATAGAAGTGATTTCCAGGGTATGATCATCTTGCCTGAGATCCTACAAGGAAGAAGAATGAGTCCATGAAGAAGACAAACGGACGTAGTCGAACGGTCCTCACAACACGACATTACCGGATCCAACCCGAAGAAGCAAACACCGGAAAGGGGCACACAACATAGTAAACAACCACCACATAATCATGGCATGATGCACAATCCAGTATGATGCATGTCCGGTTTAAATATGCATGGCGTGGCAAAAGCACAAACAATCCTACAAATTAAATGGAGCTCAATATGCATCGGGATGCATATTGACAAAACACCACATCCCATTATTTAGTTCACTCCCGGTTAGGTACTCAACAATATTAAATGTTGTTAAGCATGTCAAGAGGTGAAACATAAAGGGATTATCTATCTAAACAATTTAAATGGGGCCGGATATAGCAAATGACAAATCCGGTAAATCCCCATATGCATTAGTAAATTAATGCAAACAACAATTTAAACATTCTTAAAGTTGTTATCATGATGCGGATGACATGCAAGTTTTATGCAATACTTATGAGTAAGTTGATAAGAGCATATTATGAAGCATTTGTCACCGTGGTGGAAGGAAAAAGGGTGCCACGGCAACGATAACGGTGCCACGACAGCGTTCCAGTTCCGGTAACTCGATTGAGATACCGATGCAAAGGAGAAGTGTGCGGATGCGCGGAACATGCTAGAGATGGTGGGGTGATCCCGACTACCGGGTTCCCACGAGTTAGAAACCAAGAATATATGTGAAGGTTGGAACGATGATGGGGTGATCCCGACTAGAGATGGTCGGGTGATCCCGATGCAAAGGATATATGTCAAGGTTGGAAACCAAGAATTAAGATAACAAAGACATTGGGATAATATGCAAGTGTGTTATGGTGATTTCCAAATTAAAGAAATATTTAATATAGCTCCCTAATATTGGGACGATATGTTATAAAGAGAAGTCACCCTTCCCTCGATTTAAATAGATCAACCATCTATGCAATTTGTTAGTTGAGTTGAGATGCAAAGGTTAATGACATGATGGCATGATGACATGATGCAATGCAAAAGTAAAAGAGCAAGCACAAAAGAAACACATGGCAAAACTCGGAATAGCTGGAAGTCTTCTGGAGCCTCGGTCTCGGGGCATTACAACACTCCACCACTATGAGAGGATCTCGTCCAGAGATCTAGGATGACACCGGAGGGAAAACGGAAGAGAAAGAGAAGAGGTAAAACTAAGTTGCTTCTTTGACAAACTAGTGAAACCAAAGAACCTTGAAAATGTTGCGCAAAATGAAAGAAAGAAAGTAACAAAGAAGAACAAAGTTGAAAGCACTCCGTTAACAAAGAGGAACAAGGAAGAACAACTTTGGGCAGCACTCCGGTAGAGAAAGGGTGCAAGGCTTGATAAGGCGAAAAGAACTTGAGCAAAAAGGACACAACACTCCGGTTAAATGGTATGCATGAAAATAACACGAACCAAGATGATGCAAGAAAAGAACAACATCACAATGGCTCCGGAGAAAAAGAATAGAAGATAGATAACTGAAATAGGAGAATTGAGAAGAAAAATGCCAACCTCTGCCACAAAAGAGTTTGAGAAGGCATCCTTAGGAGAAGGGTCGAACGGAGTTGTTGGAAAAAGGCTGCTTGTGGGCTTATGGAAACATCTCAAAATCAAGAGGTGAAATTCTGCCACTAACGGAAACGAAAGATTGGATTGATGTCAACAAGGAGTTGAGAAGCTTATTTCACCTAGTAGGATAAATGAAGAACTTGGATCAAATATGAGCACCATAAATAGCGACAATCCTTAGGAGAAGCTTTAGGTGAAATATAACCCAAGATAGCTCCGATGACGAGATTGATGGATTTAAAATATCTCATTCTTAACAACATGTGATTCATGAAACATGAACTCAAATTATCAAGAATGAAATAATACCACTTCGCATGATACGGTTGAACGAATTGCACTTTAAAATACAAGATAAAGAATACTTGAGCTCCTCTGAAAAGAATCTCGATGAACACTTCAGGAAAGAATTAAATCCTTGATGAACCATCTTGTAGAGCCTTCATGAGAACTCCGGTAATAAAAAATAACGAAAAGAAGGAGAAGTTGAAAACACAAGGTGAACCCTTGTAATGATTAGATGAAGCTTTCCGACGAGATAGAGTGGAAACTTGGAACTCCGGAAAAGAATAGATAAAGCATCTCGAACTGAGAATGTGATACGATGAACCACTCCGAAAAAGAAATTGAATAAACTTGATGAAACAAGAATAAGAATTATGTTATGTGTATCCTTCACCAATTTAATTGATGACGAGAAAATGGATTTGGCACACAACTTATTCTCGTAGCAAGGATAGCGCAAACTTGAGAAGGTCTTGATCGACCCACCGGTAGAATAGAAACAACGAATAAATTGATAAGGAAGAGAAATCTTGAACGAACCACCGTAAGAATTGAAAATGAACGAAGAAAAGATAAAGAAATACCGGGAAGAATTAAGCAAATGAACGAAGACGCTTGAGAGAATTTAGATACATGAGAGCGAAGAGATCACGAGCTGATTAGAGATCACTTGATGCACCAGTAAAATTTGAGAATGATAGCTGAAAGCTGAGAATGAATAAACTCTGAGATGATGGACTCCGGAGAAGCAAACTGAAAAGAATCTTGAAATGCTCCGGATAGGTGAAAAGAATTCTCACGATCAAAACAATTACGAGAGGATGGCAACAAGCTAGAATCACGAATCTTGAAGAGAATGGAGCAAGATTGAGAGAAAATCTTCTTCGGTCTCCAAAATCTGAGAATTACGACGAGAAACACCACCATGAATTGTTGAGGCACCGGAACAAAGAAGAATATAAAAGTTGAATCAATGATGAAATGAATTTGAAAGATCTTGGAGGAGGACATTTGACTAATGATAATTCATTCTTACGTCAAACTTTGACAAGAAAATTGGGGATATCTCCGGGAAATAAGAAGAGTCAGGTAAGATCCTGGAAAAAGACCTGTGGGTTAGGGCCCACTCAAAAGAAACACCGTAGAACGATTGCTTGAAAAGAGAGATTGCACCGGTTGAATTAAATGGCTTGAAAGATAATACAATCTCGATAGAGCTTGAACGAATGTAGAGTGGAAACAGGAATCTTCTAAGATATCTTCGGCACTCCGGAACAAATGAATAGCGAGAAATGAATGGTTATGAGGTGCACCGGCACGAGAAAAGCATTTGAAAAACAGAAAAGAATATGATCGACACCGAAAGCTTCAATTGGATCCATCGGAAAAGGAAATAATGGAGAATAATGAACTAGAAACTTCGTTAGTATCTTCATGAGAATCACCGGATAAGAACATGAAGGGAGAAGAATGGAGAGACTTCCATAATAAAATGGATATTTGATAAAGAAATCCGAGTCCTCGAAGAAAAAGGGTGGGTGGGTGGGAAAACAAAGGCAACTTGGGATGGAAGAAAATGACACCGTTGAGAAAGCTGAGATTGGATCTTGCGGATGTTGAAATGTTCGGATCCACTAGAAGAGAAGCACACTGGTTGAAAAGAATTGACATGACAATATCGATTAGCATAAAGGATTAGTATTCACATGGAAACATGAGAACACCATTTGGGGAAGGTATGGAATCAATATTTGACTTCGAAGCAACTCGGATACCACAACTTGAAACAAAACAAAGGATTGGCTTGCGTAATCAGCCGGAACAAACATATGATAGAGATTTCGTCCGAAGTTTTCGTGGTGGGGCCTACACGGGCTCGATCGTACAGCACCATCATGTGCAAGGCAGTGCACATGACATACGAAGCGTCCCCGAGTCGGCATAACCAAGGACTCTTTAAGACACAACGAGACCACTGTAAAACCGACCGTGAATAGGCGGACCACTAGACGTCGAACCCCAATTTCTAATGATACATCTGTCGGAAAGATATCCTAAGAGCTACTAGAATTCCCACTTATAAACTCCCAAAATTTTCCGGTTATGCAATCAGGTGTTGGGGATACAGGGGAAGCATAATATCTCACCCAAACTAACAAATCCTACATCCAGCTGTATCCATCCTTCAACACATAACCAAGAAACCTTCGGAAATCGTCTACCTCAACCTTCGAAAAGCATACGTTATACAAGTTATGGCAATACTCCTGAACCCCCGCCCCAGTACTGGGTGGCATCAAGGTTATCTCACTAACGAACTGCATAAAAGAGATTTTCGATGTCGGCGTACTAGACTCAGGTATTCCAGAACTGCAACGATAAAATTATGACGACAACACCTCAGAGCTCAACTCCCCGGGACACTTCCACAAAACCCCTGACAGGAGGCACCAAGACAATGTTCTCATCATAAAACCATCGGAACGATTCCAAGATACCCGCGTGATCCTAAATTTTTTTTAGTGAAATTTGAGAAGAGAAGAGTCAAAACTCTACATGAAGATGCCTTACCAGAGCGATGAGGAGACTGGGAAGTAAAAAGAATTCCTAAACTCTCCGATATATAATTCCTAAATGACTCAAAACATTTTTCTAGACACAACTCGGCTGCTAACAACGATCAAGCAATGGGGCTCCTAAGGTTGGGAAGGCTCTGATTACCAACTTGTAACGCCCTCGATGCGGCTATATCTCCCACGTGTCGAAGCACGACTTAGAGGCATAACCGCATTGAAAGCAATGTCGCAAGTGAGGTAAACTTCACACAACCCATGTAATGCAGAAGGGAAAGAGATACATAGTTGGCTTACAATCGCCACTTCACACAATTACATGAATAAAGCATTACATTTACCAGATACAATCAAGGTCCGACTACGGAACCAAAATAAAAGAAAAACCCCAAATGCGACAAGGTCCCCGATCGACCCCAACTGGGCTCCACTACTGATCAACTAGAACGAATCAACACAAAGGACAAGATCTTCATCGAGCTCCTCCTGAGCTTGGTTGCGTCATCTGCACGGACTCATCGGCACCTGCAAGCTGGTTTTTGGAAGTATCTGTGAGTCACGGGGACTCAGCAATCTCGCACCCTCGCAATCAAGACTATTTAAGCATATGGGAAAGGTAAAGGTATAAGGTGGAGCTGCAGCAAGAGACTAGCATATATGGTGGCTAAACATACGCAAATGAGAGCGAGAAGAGAAGGCAAAGCACGATCAATAATCTATGATCAAGAAGTGATCCTAGAACAACCTACGTCAAGCATAACTCCAACACAGTGTTCACTTCCCGGACTCCGCCGAGAAGAGACCATCACGGTAGCACACGCGGTTGATGCATTTTAATTAAGGTCAACTTCAGGTTTTCTACAACCGGACATCAACAAATTCCCATCAGCCCATAACCGCGGGCACGACTTTCTAAAGTTCAAATCCCTGCAGGGGTGTCCCAACTTAGCCCATGACAAGCTCTCATGGTCAACGAAGGAATAGACCTCCTCCTGAGACGTTCCGATCAGACTCGGTATCCCGGTTCTACAAGACATCCTCAACAATGGTGAAACAAGTCCAGCAAAGCCACCCGATGCGCTGACATCCTGATGGGAGCTGCACATATCTCGTTCTCAGGGCAACACCGGATAGGTCAAGCTACGAGTAAAACTAGCCCTCAAGTTTCCCCGAGGTGGCCCCGTAGGCTTCCCATTTCGGACCAACACTTATACAAGCACTGGCCCGGAGGGGGTTAAAATAAAGATGACCCTCGGTATGCGCGACTCCCAAGGGAAAAAGGCTAGGTGGCGAATGGTAAAACCAAGGTTGGGCCTTGCTGGAGGAGTTTTATTCAAAGCGAACTGTCAAGGGGTTCCCATTATAACCCAACCGTGTGAGGAACGCAAAATCCGGGAACATAACACCGATATGACGGAAACTAGGGCGGCAAGAGTGGAAAAAACACCAGGCATAAGGTCGAGCCTTCCACCCTTTACCAAGTATATAGATACATTAAATAAATAAGATATAGTGTGATATCCCAACAAGTAAACATGTTCCAACACGGAACAAGCTCCAATCTTCACCTGCAACTAACAATGCTATAAGAGGGGCTGAGCAAAGCGGTAACATAGCCAAACAACGGTTTGCAAGGACAAGGTGGGTTAGAGGCTTGGTTCAACAATATGGGAGGCATGATAAGCAAGTGGTAGGTATCGCAGCATAGGCATAGCAAAAGAGCGAGCAACTAAGCAAGCAAAGATAGAAGTGATTTCCAGGGTATGATCATCTTGCCTGAGATCCTGCAAGGAAGAAGAACGAGTCCATGAAGAAGACAAACGGACATAGTCGAACGGTCCTCACAACACGACGTTACCGGATCCAACCCAAAGAAGCAAACACCGGAAAGGGGCACACAACATAGTAAACAACCACCACATAATCATGGCATGAAGCACAATCAAGTATGATGCATGTCCGGTTTAAATATGCATGGCATGGCAAAAGCACAAACAATCCTACAAATTAAGTGGAGCTCAATATGCATCGGGATGCATATTGACAAAACACCACATCCCATTATTTAGTTCACTCCCGGTTAGGTACTCAACAATATTAAATGTTGTTAAGCATGTCAAGAGGTGAAACATAAAGGGATTATCTATCTAAACAATTTAAATGGGGCCGGATATAGCAAATGACAAATCCGGTAAATCCCCATATGCATTAGTAAATTAATGCAAACAACAATTTAAACATTCTTAAAGTTGTTATCATGATGCGGATGACATGCAAATTTTATGCAATACTTATGAATAAGTTGATAAGAGCATATTATGAAGCATTTGTCACCGTGGTGGAAGGAAAAAGGGTGCCACGGCAACGATAACGATAACGGTGCCACGACAGCGTTCCAGTTCCGGTAACTCGATTGAGATACCGATGCAAAAGAGAAGTGTGCGGATGCGAGGAACATGCTAGAGATGGTGGGGTGATCCCGACTACCGGGTTCCCACGAGTTAGTGGTACGGAAAACGAGTGACAATTCGGACACGGTGCAAACGGTGCATCTCATACAACACATGCATTCGGCCCACAGTGGTTGTCTCAGAGTTATACCTTCGAAGCGTGCATTTCGAGGCGGTTCAAAAACGTCGAGGGAAGTAGTCGTTCACGGGTTGTAATGGAAGTAGTGGTACACGATTTGTAGATGTTCAGGGTCACGACGAGGAACTTGACGTCCAAGGGATCTTCGAGGGTCGACGGTAGTGGTACACGTTTCGTGTTTCGTAGTCGTTCGAGTCATCGGTAGAGAAACTTGGTGGTCCATGTAGTCGAACTTGGCGCATCCGAGGGGTACTTGACGAAATCACGTAGTCATACACGGGTCATAGAGGTACTTGGCGTCCCTGAGTCGAGGGTAGTGGTTCCCTTGATGTTGTAGTCGTGCATGGTGATGAGCGTCGGGGTACTTGATGGCCTCGAACTCCAAAGTGGTACAAGGTGAGATGCACGGACGTGGTCTTCTTTGGAACTGGGACTCCATGGCAGCGCCGTGGTGGTCTTGCAGCAATAGCAGCAGCAGCAAGGCGTCCGGGAGGAGATGGTCGCGGCAGAGGACGAAGCAGAGGAGCAGCAGTGCGAGGTCGGGCTGGCGGGAGGTGGAGCGACGGGAACAGCGGTGGACGAGGTGGAGACGCTCGATCCTCGGGCACGAGTGGGAGATGGTTAGCTGCGGACGAATACGGCTGCTGGAAGTCGAGGTTGTCAGCAGACTTGGTCGCGAGAGGCGGGGACGCGGGAAGGAGGTTCGATGACGACCGATGCTAGGGCTCCGGCGAGCTCCGGCCAAAATGAAGGGAACAAGCGGCGCGGGGCTCCTGCTGGGCGCGGAGGACGTCGGCTGCGGGCGCAGGTGCTCGAGGAGCTCCTCTCCTCAGGCACTTGGGCGACGGGGATTTGGCAAGGAGGCGCGGTCGCGGCCTGGTGCCGTAGAGGGAGGCGCGCGGTGAGGCTGAGAGGGGATTGGGCGTGAGGTGGCAGCGCTGCGGGATCGAGCGAGAGGCTCTCTCTCCTCTCTGGCGGCGCGAGCGGGGGAAGGAGGGAGAGACAAGGGGATGGAGAGGAGGGGATCGGGGCTAGGGTTAGATAAGCGCTAGGGGAGGAGGCTGCCGGGCCCTGGGCCGATCTGGCACCTACTGCTGCTGGGTCTTGGTGGGCTGAGGGGGAACAGGGGGGTCTGGGAGAACTGCCCTCTCTCTCACTTATATTTCCTAAAACAGAAAAAATAACAAAGAATAAAAGAAGAAGAAAGGAGGTGTTGGGGAAGAAGTTGGACACGCGGATAATTTTCCCGGACTCACAAAAATGTGCTTATTCCAAGAAAATAGAAAAATCCATGATTGAAAGATTTAAATTCAAACTCATTTGATTTAAATTCAAATGATTTGAATAGGAAGTGAGGGTTGGGAAGGTCCAAAAATGTTCGGATTTTGGTGGAGCTTCGGAATATGATGAAAGAATATATGTCAAGGTTGGAAACCAAGAATTAAGATAACAAAGCCAGTGGGATATTATGCAAGTGTGTTATGGTGATTTCCAAATTAAAGAAATATTTAATATAGCTCCCTAATATTGGAACGATATGTTATAAAGAGAAGTCACCCTTCCCTCGATTTAAATAGATCAACCATCTATGCAATTTGTTAGTTGAGTTGAGATGCAAAGGTTAATGACATGATGGCATGATGACATGATGCAATGCAAAAGTAAAAGAGCAAGCACAAAAGAAACACACGGCGAAACTCGGAATAGCTGGAAGTCTTCTGGAGCATCCGTCTCAGGGCATTACACTAATGTATAATCGTTCTCGATTTCGCACATTGTTCTCTACACCATCTATTCTAGATCTCTCATGAAGTCCCTATCACACACACGATGACTCGCTTCCCTTGCGTCTCCGTTCATAGGCCAATTTCGGACAACATCAACATTGTCTCCTTATCTATACGCCATTTATGGACACAAACGACCCCTCTCGCCCCCTCTCTTCCTCTCTCTCTCTCAGTCGCTAGCTCTCTCTTTCTCTCGCTCTCACACCCCTCTCCCACACACACACTTGGTGTCTCTTCCAAATAGTCTGCTCCCCCCGCCCGCACCCGTGCTATCTCGCTACTACACATATCACACCATTCCCCCTTCCCTTATACTAGGTTTACATCATCAGTGGTCTCTCTACTCCACATACACTCTCTCCCTCTCACACACAAATGCATGCACAAACACACACATACACGCACAAACACCCATTTATCTGGATCCTCATCTCTCCTCATGTCCGCATGTGTATCTCACACACTCACTCTCTAATTATGTATATGTTTCTCCATGTTACACAACAGAAAGCCCCATATACATGTCTCTCTCTATCCTCCACACACATAGACACAAAGAATTTGTTATCATTGCCTCAGTCTCTAACATATCACACATGCACACTGTCTCTCTCTCTCTCCCTCTCTCTCGCAAACACGCTCAACAAGGGTTTCTCCATGAATAACTTGCCGTCTATTCATCAACAGTCGTGGCAGTACGGCGAACACGAGATGTGAAAAAGAATAAATCTACATGTGCTTAGACCACCTAGTATGACTACTAGGACTAGAGCAAGCCAAAAAGAGCACCGCCGTCACCCCCTCCTTCTCGGCGACGGGAAAATCTTTGTTTTACACAGTCGAGAAGTCATTGTGCTGAGGCCCCACATGCCGAGGCGTTGAATAGAATGCAGATGCTAGTTTATGGAAGCAAGTATCGATAATACGTTTGTATCTCCATACTTATATTTCTTCTCTTATAAAAAACCGAGTTGGTGATGATGGTACGTGTGCCATCTTGCAATATAGACCGTCCGATCTATATCTGACGGATGGAAATTAAACTAAAAGATACCCGCACCCCTCTCCACATTTGCAGACAAGGCCTTCCCTCGTTCATCCTTATCTCCAACAAACCTCATTGTTGAGCAATTAAGAAAGGAAGCCTCTGGAACAAACTGGCCTGGTGGCCGCTGCCGGCGTTGTCAATCCCCATGCCTCCGCTCAGTCCGACCGCCAACCCCCCACTCCTCTTCACCTTATCTCATATTTCTTGAGATATCATTAGTTTTTACACATGGGATTACTCCCGCAAGAGTCAATCACAACAAGTGTTTTATAAAAAAATGCATCTTGATGTTTCATGCAATGCACAGATCTTGCTAGTACTCCTACACAAGACTAAGTTGGTGATGCTAGTGTGTCTGCCATCCATCATTTCTGACCATTAGATCTACATCTAACGATTGTGAGGTAAGTTGTTGCCTTTTCTCACCAACATCCCACTTGTCTACCAATTTGCAGAAAAACCCATAATTAGTATCTTAAAACCAACCACATCCCTCCCTGACCTCACCAAAACAACCCAAGGAATGTATTCTAATTGAAACATAATATATCTCTAGTGACATATGTATATCAAAATTAGAGTGTTTTGTACCAAGTTTGTGAATAAGTATTATTCTAATTATGATTCGTTGCAATGGACATGAACATTGCTAGTATTTCCAACCATGCATTTTTTCCTAGTATTCCATAGTTTCGAGTTTTCCATCAAGATATTAGTCACTCATGGTTGATATTTACTTTCAATCATGTACACATATGCACTATGTAACTAGCCTTGCTTATTGGCTTCCAAAGCTTAACTTTCGCTCCTACTTACAATATGTAGAGTATTTACCAAAAAAACTATCACTTTCAACCAGCCCTAGTGAGGGAGTCCTGGATTAGGGGTCTCCGGACAGCCGGACTATATCCTTTGGCCGGACTGTTGGACTATGAAGATACAAGATTGAAGACTTCGTCTCGTGTCCGGATGGGACTCTACTTGGCGTGGAAGGCAAGCTAGGTAATACGGATATGTATATCTCCTCCTTTGTAACCGACCTTGTGTAACCCTAGCCCCCTCCGGTGTCTATATAAACCGGAGGGTTTTGGTCCGTAGGACAACATACAATCATACCATAGGCTAGCTTCTAGGGTTTAGCCTCTCCGATCTCGTGGTAGATCAAATCTTGTAATACTCATATCATCAAGAATAAATCAAGCAGGACGTAGGGTTTTACCTACATCAAGAGGGCCCGAACCTGGGTAAACCATCGTGTTCCCTGCCTCCTGTTACCATCCGCCTTAGACGAACAGTTCGGGACCCCCTACCCGAGATCCGCCGGTTTTGACACCGACATTGGTGCTTTCATTGAGAGTTCCTCTGTGTCGTCATCATCAGGCTTGATGGCTCCTTCGATCATCGTTAGCGATGAAGTCCAGGGTGAGATTTTTCTCCCCGGACAGATTTTTGTATTCCGCGGATTTGCACTGCGGGCCAATTCGCTTGGCCATCTGGAGCAGATCGAAAGTCACGCCCCTGGCCGCTAGGTCAGATTTGGAAGCTTAAACTACAAGGCCGCTATCCGCGGAGACTTGATCTTCGACGGATTCGAGCCCCTGCCTTGTGCGCCACGCGGTCACGATGAGTACGATTTAGCTCTGCCATCGGACAGTGTTTGAGAAATCGCACCAGCAGCCGCTCCGACCCTTAATTTGGAGCCAGTTGCGCCTCCCATGGATGGGTGGATAGACCCTGCCACAGAGGCCGTATCCCCAACGGCGATCGAGCCGAATATCGACCTTACCCTTCACGAGAGCCGTGTTGCTAAACTGCCGGATTCTTCTCCAGCCACGGACTCCGAACCGCCTGCGCCCGTTCCTATCGAATCCGGTTGGGCGCCGATCATGGAGTTTACCTCCGCGGATATTTTTTAGCACTCGCCCTTCGGTGATATACTAAACTCATTAATGTCTCTCTCCTTGTCAGGAGGATCCTGGACAAACTATGTTCGGCAGGATTGGGATGCGGCTGACGAAGAAATTCGCCGCCCACCCAGCACCCACTTAGTAGCCTCTGCCGACGACTTAACCGACATGCTCGACTCCGACTCCGAAGACATCGACGATATGGACGACGATGCAGGAGACGAATAGGAACCAGTGCCCACAGGGCACTGGACGCCCACTTCATCACATGACGTATACATGGTGGACACACCAAAAGAAGACGACGACGAGGAACGGAAGGACGCAATGAAGGGTTGTCCCCTCGAGAAGCAGTCAAAGCGGCGTTGTAAGAGCCACCCCAAATCCCGCCTCGGCAGAAACAACAATCATATATACCCAGCGTTAGAGCAGGGTGAACCATCGCCGGACCACGGCAACATGGAAAATGAAACCGAACAACCCGACTCTGTCAAAGATAGTAGTCCGGACGACATCACACCGGACAGACACCTGGAGCAACAGAATGGCCATCAAATGCTTGTTGCCACCGCGAGGAGTCTAAAAATGTAGAAGCAAATGCTCAAGGTTGCGCAAGACACACTCAAAATCAGATGGAGTAAAGTACTCAACACATCAGCGAAGTACGGAGGTAATTGCCACACCAAGAGGTACCCGAAACGGAAGTTGCTACCTGAATTCGATGAGGAGGCCTTAGATCCCACGCAACCAAAAATTAAAACGGCCATCTGGCCGGATAGACGACCTCACAACCAACATAGAGCGGCAAACAACGCCGCACATAAGCAAATACGCGATCCACGCGAGGGCTCGCATCAAAAGGATGGCACAACCAGATCCATCTATGGACCACGCAAGCGCGCTCCAGCATACAATGCAACACAACAAACATCCGAACACCATGGTACACCCAGATACTCGGGTGCCGCACACCCCCTATGTTTCACCGACGAGGTGCTAGACCATGAATTTCCAGAGGGATTCAAACCCGTAAACATAGAGGCATACAACGGAACAGCAGACCCTGGGGTATGGATTGAGGACTATATCCTCCATATCCATATGGCTCGAGGAGATGATCTCCACGCCATCAAGTACTTACCACTCAAGCTCAAAGGGCCAGCTTGGCACTGGCTTAAAAGCCTCCCCGAAAGCTCCATTGGAAGCTGGGAAGAGCTCGAAGACGCTTTTCGGGCAAATTTTCAAGGGACTTATGTCCGACCTCCGAACGCGGACGATTTGAGTCATATAACTCAACAGCCCGGAGAGTCAGCCCGAAAGCTTTGGAACAGGTTTCTTACTAAAAAGAACCAAATAGTTGACTGTTCGGACGCCGAAGCCTTGGCAACTTTTAAGCATAGAGTCCGAGATGAAGGGCTTGCCAGACACCTCGTCCAAGAAAAGCCGAGAACAATGGCAGCATTAACAAGCCTCATGACCCGCTTTTGCGCGGGTGAGGACAGTTGGCTAGCCAGATGCAACACCAGCGACCCAAGTACATCCGAAGTTAGAGATGGAAACGGGAAATCATGACGCAGCAAAAATAATAAGCGTCGGAATAAAGAAGACAGCCCGAAGAGCACGACGGTAAATGCGGGATTCAGAAGCTCTCGGCCAGGTCAGCAAAAGCCGCCCTCTAAAGGCGCAAGAGATGAACTGTCCAGCCTAAACAAAATTATGGACCAAATATGTCAGAGCTATAGCACCCCCGATAAACCTGGAAATCATACCCACAGAGAATGTTGGGTCTTCAAGCAGTCCGGCAAGCTCAACGCCGAACATAAGGGGCAGGATACACCAAGCGAAGATGAAGATGAGCCTCGCAAGCAAAGCACTGGGAACAAAAGAAATTTCCACCAGAAGTCAAAATAGTAAACGTGTTACATGTGATGAAGGGGAGAAACAAAGCGGCACTCCCAGAGAAATATGCCGAAGGGCCTATCACCGCAGAGTCCTGCCACTGGTCGTCTCAACCGATCACCTTCGACCATCGGGATTACTCGGCAAGTATCCGGCATGCTGGATGGGCTGCCTTGGTATTAGATCCAATAATTGATGGATACCTCTTCACACGAGTCCTGAAGGACGGTGGCAGCAGTCTAAACCTGATATATCAGGACACATTCCGCAAAATGGGGATAGACCCAACAAAAATTCGCCATAGCAATACTACCTTTAGAGGAGTAATGCCAGGCTCAAGGGCTCGTTGCATGAGCTCCCTACTACTAGAGGTTATATTCGGCTTCCCCGATAACTTCCGTAGCGAAAATTTAACCTTCCACATTGCTCCGTTCCAAAGTGGCTATCAAGCACTACTCGGACGCGAAGCTTTCGCTCGCTTCAACGCAATACCGCATTATGCTCCCCTCACGCTTAAGATGCCCGGTCCACTTGGCATCATTACAGTAAGTGGAAATATTGAGCGATCCTTGCACGCCGAAGAGAGTGCGACTACCTTGGCAACCGCACACTAAAACGGCCTCACCAACTAAAGCATTAGATAGGTCGTCAAGACCACGGACACGGTTAGACGACTCTGGTGCAGCTATATGTAATCCATACAGGTTCGACGACCACACATCTGTTATAAAAACAAGGGGCTCCACGCGCGTAAACAAGTGGCAATTTTCGCTCATCTTGAATTGTACATGGTTTCTTTAATATAACCTACCTTTTTGCACGACAACTTTTCACCTAAGTTCCTCTGTTTTACAGATGACCATCGTGCTACACCCATCCAGGATATGGCACAACGGAGACACAGGCGCAGACGTGCAGCAGGGACCCATTCCAAGGATTCTTTTTAGATTAAGACTGTAACGCCCTCGATGCGGCTATATCTCCTACGTGTCGAAGCACGACTTAGAGGCATAACCGCATTGAAAGCAATGTCGCAAGTAAGGTAATCTTCACAACATCCCATGTAATACATAATAAGGGGAAAGATACATAGTTGGCTTACACTCGCCACGTCAAACAAAGTACATAAATAGCATTACATCAACCAATACAATCATGGTCCGACTATGGTACCAAAATAAAAGATCAACCCAACATGCGACACGGTCCCGATCGCCCAAACTGGGCACCACTACTGATCATCAGGGAAAGACACATAGTAACAACGTGAGTCTTCGTCGAACTCCCACTTGAGATCAAGCGCATCATCTGGAACGGAGTCATCAGGCCCTGCATCTGGTTTGGAAGTAATCTGTGAGCCACGGGGACTCGGCAATCTCGCACCCTCGTGATCAAGGCTATTTAAGCATATAAGGTAAGACAAGGTAATATGTGGAGCTGCAGCAAGCGACTAGCATATATGGTGGCTAACCTGTTCGTAAAAGAGAGCGAGAAGAGAAGGCAATGCACGAACGAATAACTATAGAACACCCTACGACAAACATTACTCCAACACCGTGTTCACTTACCGGACTCCGCCGAGAAGAGACCATCACGGTAACACACACAGTTGATTCATTTTAATTAAGTTAAGGTTCAAGTTATCTACAACCGGACATTAACAAATTCCCATCTACCCATAACCGTGGGCACGACTTTCGAAAGTTCAAATCCCTGCAGGGGAGTCCCAACTTAGTCCATGACAAGCTCTCATGGTCAACGAAGGATATACCCTCTCCCGAGACATTCCGACCAGACTCGGTATCCCGGTTCTACAAGACAACTTCGACAAGTTAAAACAAGTCCAGCAACACCGCCCGAATGTGCCGACAAATCCCGATAGGAGCTGCACATATCTCGTTCTCAGGGCACACTCAGATAGGTCAAGCTACGAGTAAAACAAATCCTCGAGTTTCCTCGAGGTGGCCCCGCAGGCTGCCCAGTTCGGACCAACACTCAGAGGAGCACTGGCCCGGGGGGGGGGGGGTTTAAATAAGATGACCCTCGGACTCCGAAAAGCCAAGGGAAAAAGAGGCTAGGTGGCAAATGGTAAAACCAAGGTTGGGCATTGCTGGAAGAGTTTTATTCAAGGCGATTTGTCAAGGGGTTCCCATTATCACCCAACCGCGTAAGGAACGCAAAATCTGGGAACATAACACCGATATGACGGAAACTAGGGCGGCAAGAGTGGAACAAAATACTAGGCGAGAGGCCGAGCCTTCCACCATTTACCAAGTATATAGATGCATTAAGATAACAAGATAATATCATGATATCCCAACAAGTAAACAATGTTCCAACAAGGAACGGTCTCCAATCTTCACTTGCAACTAGCAACGCTATAAGAGGGGCTGAGCAAAGCGGTATCATAGCCAATCAACGGTTTGCTAGGACATGGTGGGTTAGAGGTTTGACATGGAAATTTGGGAGGCATGATAAGCAAGTGGTAGGCATCGTAGCATAGGCATAGCAAAAGAGCGAGCATCTAGCAAAGCAAAGATAGAAGTGATTTTGAGGGTATGATCATCTTGCCTGCAAAGTTGTCAGAGTTGACTGGATCCTCGAAAGCAAACTCAACAGGCTCCTCATTAGCGAACTCATCTCCCGGCTCTACCCAAACAATACAAACAAGCAAAAGGAACACAATCAACCACGTGCAAAGCTCAAACAACATGATGCAAACATGGTATGCTATGCGGGATGCGGTATGTGATGCATATGCAAGATTTGACAAGGAATGAAAGAACCTGGCCTCAACTTGGAAATCCAAGAGCGCCACTGGAAAGGTGAGGTGATTTTGGTTGAAATTGATATGAAGATCACCGGAATCGGATGCACGGTTTGGAAATGGCAAACAAAACAAATATGGCACCGGTCTGCGATAAACAACAAGTAGCCATCTAAATGCATCAAGATAGTTATGCTACATCACTCAAACATGGTAACAAAATACATGGAAGGGATCCACTCATAATGCTTGACAAAAGATGAACACTGAGCTACGGACAATTCAACCATTAACAGGTTCAAACAAGCATGGCAAAAGTGCAATTGGTAAACATGTTTCAGACTTGGTGAAATTAACACAAGCCTGGAATTTCAGATCAGGTAGCACACTTTGGAGCATGAAAACTATATGCTACAAGAACTTAACATGGCAAAGCAAGGCATCGCATGGAGCTACTAAAAGAGCTTAACAAAAGTCCCTTAATGACCTTGAGCCAAAAGGGATCAAAAAATACAATTGCAAGCATGTGAACATGGCAAAAACATAAACATATCTCAGACTTAGAGAAAAACTGGAGCATGCAAATATCTTAACGAGTAGGCATGTTCACGAGCTCGATGCACTCACTACAGAACATGGCATGACAATCTAAGCATACACCCATCAATAATACAAATTATATAAGCTAGACATGGCAAGAACAACAACATAGCATGCACGGATCAACAACAACATCCTCGGTGAAATCGCTAACAAGTAGACAATCTGCCAGTAATTACGAAATAGCAAAAGTAGAGCTCGATTGACTCTAGTTAGGATGCTCCATAATTGCAAAAAAAAGACATGGATGGATAGAGAACCACAATATTAACAAATCATCCTTACTGATCATACTCAAAAGAGGCACGGATCAATAGGAAACAACATGAACATATGGCATATTGATAAAAAAACAGATCAATGACTTAGAGAAATTCTAAGTCCCTGAAATCAGCAGTAACGAATGCACTACTTTGCAAGCTTGTGCTAGTCACCACACATGTCACAAAAATACACGGATAGCACTTCTGTAAAGATGGCAAAGCATATAGCAAAACTCATGTAGAGCTCATGATCATATCATGCACACATTAAACATGGAAAAAAATTGACAAATAGCTATTTGGTGCAGCAGATCTGACAATTAACTCAAATAGCTCTCTTCCAACAGCATTTCGGGCACCAAGATGAGCTCAAATGAAAATGATGCAATGAGATGAAATTGTGTACTCTCAGAGGCGAACATTTTGATATGCTACACACATGAATCGGAGCTACGGATGCAAAGTTGTGACATGATGAACATGGGCATTTGAATCTGGAAATTTCGGGGACTTAGTAGAAATTATACCCTCTGAGAAGGTCAACGGGACGAATCGGTGCGGGATGGCGAGATACAGGCGCGGGGCCGGAGCGTTTGGTTCGGAGAGCTGGTGGATCTCATCCACCTAGCTACCCAGACCGGATCTGGAGCGGGCTCCGGCGATGGCTCCGGTGGAGAGGCACGGCGAGCGGCGCGACGGTGGACGACGCCGGTGAGGTGGCGGATGGCGCCGGCGATCGAAGACGAGCGGGGCGGCGCGGATGAAGGCGGTGGCACTGGCGACGTCGGGCGGTGGCGCGGCGGTGCACCGGCGAGGTGAGGCGGCCGGCGTACGGCTCCGGCAACGACGAGCGACGCACCGACGAGAGGCGCGGCCGCGAGATCCGGCAGGCGCGGGCAGAGCCGGGCGGCTCGGACGCTCGGCCAGGCGGCGGCGGATCTGGGCCTGCGCGGGCCCGATTTGGGTTCCGCGGGCCGGCGGCGGGGCTGAGGAGAGAGAGAGCGGCGGGTGATGAGGTGGCGCAGCCGGAATCGTCGGCGGCGGCGGCTGGACATGTCCAGGCGCGGTGGAGATTTCGTCTGGGCGCGAGGTAGAGGAAGGCTAGGGTTTGGACTGCGCGAAAATTCGGGAAGAGCCACATATTTATAGGTAGAGGGAGCTAGGAGAGTCCAAATGAGGTGCGGTTTTCGGCGACGCGATCGTGACCGAACGACCGAGATGATGGAGAGGGTTTAGGTGGGTTTTGGGCCACTTTTGAGGGGGTGTTGGGCTGCAACACACACGAGGCCTTCTCGGTCCCTCTGTTAACAGTTGGAGTATCAAACGAAGTCCAAATGGCACGAAACTTGACAGGCGGTCTACCGGTAGTAAACCAAGGCCGCATGACAAGTCTTGGTCTAATCCGAAAACGTTTAACACCCGCACACGAAAATAGGTAGAAAGGAACACTGGGTGACATAGGAGCGCAGGATTGCAAAGCGGACTACGGGGAAAATGTTCGGATGCATGAGACGAATATGTATGCAAAAGAAATTCACATGATGGCATGATATGCAATGCATGACACGCAAGCAAAGACAAGGCAACAACAGCGAATAACTGGACGACACCTGGCACCTCGGTCTCGGGGCATTACAACACTCCACCACTACGAGAGGATCTCGTCCCGAGATCTAGAATGGCACTGGAGGGACAACGGAAAAGAAAGAGAAGAGGTAAAACTAAGTTGCTCCTTTGACAAACGAGTGTAACCCAAGAACCTTGAAAAAGTTAAGCCATATCGAGAAAAGAATACAACGGAGATAAATGAAGTTGAAAGCACCCCGGTAGGGAAGAGGAACAAGGAATTACAAATTCGGACACCACTTCGGTTGAAAAGAGATGAAAGACTTGATAAAATGAAAGAGCTTGAGCAAAGGGGCACAACACTCCGGTTAAAAGGATAAGCATGACAAGGACAAGAACAAGGTTTGAAGAGAGCAGCAACACAATGCCTCCGGAACAAAAGGATAACAAGAAGAAAAGACAATTTGAAAACACAAGGTGAAACCTTGTAATGCTTTAGGTGTATCTCCGTGATGATATAATTGCGAGAGCTTGGAACTCCGGAAACGAAAGATAAGGCATCTCAAACCGAGAATGTGATATGATGAACCACGCCGGAAAATAGGAAATTAGATCACTTGAATGAAACAAGAATAAGAATTACATTATACTTTATCCTTCACCAGTTAATTTGATGACAAAACAATGGATTTGGCACACCACTTATTCTTGTAGAGAGGATTAAGATAGATATTGCATAAGTTTGAGAAGGTCTTCGACGAACCACTGGTAGGATTGAAACCACGAATGAATTGATACGGAAGAGAAATCTTGAGAAAACCACCGTAAGAATTAAGCATGAACGAAGAGAAGATAAAGAACACACCGGGAGGAATTAACAAATGAACGACGATGCTTGAGAGAATTTAGATACATGAGAACAAAGGGATCACGAACTGATTAGAGATCACTTGATGCACTGGTAAGATTGGAGAATGACAACTGCAAGCTGAGAATGAATACACCTGAATTGATGGACTCCGGATAACAAATTGAGAAGACTCTTGAATTTGCTCCAGATAGTTGAAAAGAATTCTCACAATCCAAAAACAACTATGAGAGGATGGCAACAATCTTGAATCACGAATCTTGAAGAGAATGGACTAAGATATGGAGGAAAATTCTTCTTCGGTCTTCAAGTGTTATGAAAGACGACGAGAGACACCACCATGAATTATTGAGGCACTTCGGAAGAAACAAAAGCGAAGAGGTTGAGCCAACTATGAAAATAATTTGAAAGATCTTGGAGAAATACATATGACTGATGATGAATCATTCTTACGTCAAACTTGGAAAAGAATTACAAAATAACTCCGGAAAGATTAGAAGAGTCAGGTAAGATCCTGAGAAAAGACCTGTGGGTTAGGGCCCACTCAAAAGAAACACCGTTGAAATGATTTAAAAGAGAGGATTGCACCGGTTGAATTAAATGGCTTGAAAGAGACAACATCCTTGAAAGCTCTTGAACGACTGTAGAGTGGAGACATGAATCTTCGAGATATCTTGAGCACTCCGGAACAATTGAATAGCGAGAAATGAATATGCGGAGCACCGGTATGAGAAGACATTTGAAGCAAGGAAAAGAATATGATCAACACAGAAAGACTAGAATTGAAACCACTGGAGAAGAAAAGAATTAAGGATGATGACCTTGAGGCTCCGTTAAAATCTGCATGAGAATCACTGGATAAGAACATTAACGGAAAAGGGAATGGAGATGCTTCCCATCAATAGAAGGATACTTGAATAAGAAATCTGAGTACTTGAAGAAACAAGGGTGGGAGGGTGGGAAAAACAAAGGCAACTTGGGATGGATGAAACAAACAACGTTGAGAGCTTAGGTTGAATCTTGCGGATGTTGAAAATGGACGGATCCGCTTGAAGAGAAGCACACCGGTTGAAAAGAAATTGAAATGACAAACTCGATGATCGAGAAGGATTAGTATTCACATCGGACTATGAGAACACCGTTTAGGAAAGGGTATGGAATCAACATTTGACTTTGAAGCAACTCGAATACCACATCTCAAAACAAAACAAGGATTGGCTTGCAGAATAAGCCGGAACAAACATATGATAGAGATTTCGTCTGAAGTTTTTGTGGTGGGGCCTACACGGGCTCGATCGTACAGCACCATCATGTACAAGGCAGTGCACATGACATATGAAGCGTCCCCGAGTCGGCATAGCCAAGGACTCTTTAAGACACAACGAGACCACTGTAAAACCAACCGTGAATAGGCGGACCACTAGACGTCGAACCCCAATTTCATATCATACATCTGTTGGAAAAATATCCTAAGAGCTACTTGAATTCCCACTTATAAACTCCCGAAACTTTCCGGTTATGCAATCAGGTGTTGGGGATACAGGGGAAGAATAATATCTCACCCAAAACTAGCAAATCCTACATCCAGCAGTATCCATCCTTCAACACATAACCAAGAAACCTTCGGAAATCGTCTACCTCAACCTTCGAAAAGCATCTGTTATACAAGTTATGGCAATACTCCCGAACTCCTGCCCCAGTACTGGGTGGCGTTGAGGTTATCTCACCAACAACTGCATAAAACAGATTTTCATTGTCGGCAAACTAAACTCGGGTATTCCAGAACTACAACAATAAAATTGTGATGTCAACACCTCGGAGCTCAACTCCCCGGGACACTGCCACAACCCCTAAATGACAGGAGGCACCAAGAACTATGTTCTCGTCACAAATCGATCGGAACAATTCCAAGATACCCGCGAGATCCTAAATTTTTTTAGTGAAATTTGAGAAGAGAAGAGTCAAAACTCTATGTCAGGATGCCTTACCAGAGCGATGAAGGGACTGGGGAGTAAAAAGAATTCCTAAACTCTCCGATATATAATTCCTAAATGACTCAAAGAATTTTTCTAGACTCAACAACTGCTGTTAATAACGATCAAGCAGTGGGGCTCCTATGGTCGGGGAAGGCTCTGATTACCAACTTGTAATGCCCATAATGCGGCTATATCACCTACGTGTCGAAGCACAACTTAGAGGCATAACCGCATTGAAAGCAATGTCGCAAGTAAGGTAATCTTCACAACATCCCATGTAATACATAATAAGGGGAAAGGTACATAGTTGGCTTACACTCGCCATGTCAAACAAAGTACATAAATAGCATTACATCAACCAATACAATCATGGTCCGACTACGGTACCAAAATAAAAGATCAACCCAACATGTGACACGGTCCCGATCGCCCCAACTGGGCACCACTACTGATCATCAGGGAAAGACACATAGTAACGGCGTGAGTCTTCGTCGAACTCCCACTTGAGCTCAAGCGCATCATCTGGAACAGAGTCATCAGGCCCTGCATCTGGTTTGGAAGTAATCTATGAGCCACGGGGACTCAACAATCTCGCACCCTCGCAATCAAGACTATTTAAGCTTATAGGTAAGGCAAGGTAATATGTGGAGCTGCAGCAAGCGACTAGCATATATGGTGGCTAACCTGTTTGCAAAAGAGAGCGAGAAGAGGAGGCAATGCGCGAACGAATAACTATAGAACACCCTACGGCAAACATTACTCCAACACCGTGTTCACTTCCCGGACTGCGCCAAGAAGAGACCATCACGGTAACACACACAGTTGATTCATTTTAATTAAGTTAAGGTTCAAGTTATCTACAACCGGACATTAACAAATTCCCATCTGCCCATAACCGCGGGCACGCCTTTCGAAAGTTCAAATCCCTACAGGGGAGTCCCAACTTAGCCCATGACAAGCTCTCACGATCAACGAAGGATATACCTTCTACCGAGACATTCCGACCAGACTCGGTATCCTGGTTCTACAAGACAACTTCGACAAGTTAAAAAAGTCTAGCAACACCGCCCGAATGTGCCGACAAATCCCGATAGGAGCTACACATATCTCGTTCTCAGGGCACACTCAGATAGGTCAAGCTACGAGTAAAACCAACCCTCGAGTTTCCCAGAGGTGGCCCCGCAGGCTGCCCAGTTCGGACCAACACTCAGAGGAGCACTGGCCCGGGGGGGTTTAAATAAGACGACCCTCGGGCTCCGGAAAGCCAAAGGAAAAAGAGGCTAGGTGGCAAATGGTAAAACCAAGGTTGGGCATTGCTGGAAGAGTTTTATTCAAGGCGATTTGTCAAGGGGTTCCCATTATCACCCAACCGCATAAGGAATGCAAAATCCGGGAACATAACGCCGATATGACGTGTAACGCCCTCGATGCGGCTATATCTCCCACGTGTCGAAGCACGACTTAGAGGCATAACCGCATTGAAAGAAATGTCGCAAGTGAGGTAAACTTCACACAACCCATGTAATGCATAAGGGAAAGAGATACATAGTTGGCTTACAATCGCTACTTCACACAATTACATGAATAAAGCATTACATTTACCAGATACAATCAAGGTCCGACTACGGAACCAAAATAAAAGAAAAACCCCAAATGCGACAAGGTCCCCGATCGACCCCAACTGGGCTCCACTACTGATCAACTAGAACGAATCAACACAAAGGACAAGATCTTCATCGAGCTCCTCTTGAGCTTGGTTGCGTCATCTGCACGGACTCATCGGCACCTGCAAGCTGGTTTTTGGAAGTATCTGTGAGTCACGGGGACTCAGAAATCTCGCACCCTCGCAATCCAGACTATTTAAGCTTATGGGAAAGGTAAAGGTATGAGGTGGAGCTGCAGCAAGCGACTAGCATATATGGTGGCTAAACATACGCAAATGAGAGCGAGAAGAGAAGACAAAGCACGATCAATAAACTATGATCAAGAAGTGATCCTAGAACAACCTACGTCAAGCATAACTCCAACACCGTGTTCACTTCCCGGACTCCGCCGAGAAGAGACCATCACGGTAACACACGCGGTTGATGCATTTTAATTAAGGTCAACTTCAGGTTTTCTACAACCGAACATTAACAAATTCCCATCTGCCCATAACCGCGGGCACGGCTTTCGACAGTTCAAATCCCTGTAGGGGTGTCCCAACTTAGCCCATGACAAGCTCTCACGGTCAACGAAGGAATAGACCTCCTCCCGAGACGTTCTGATCAGACTCAGTATCCCGATTCTACAAGACATCCTCGACAATGGTAAAACAAGTCCAGCAAAGCTGCCCGATGCGCCGACATCCTGATGGGAGCTGCACATATCTCGTTCTCAGGGCAACACCGGATAGGTCAAGCTACGAGTAAAACCAGCCCTCAAGTTTCCCCGAGGTAGCCCCGCAGGTTGCCCATTTCGGACCAACACTTAGACAAGCACTGGCCCGGGGGGGTTAAAATAAAGATGACCCTCGGGATGCGCGACTCCAAAGAGAAAAAGGCTAGGTGGCGAATGGTAAAACCAAGGTTGGGCCTTGCTGGAGGAGTTTTATTCAAAGCGAACTGTCAAGGGGTTCCCATTATAACCCAACCGTGTGAGGAACGCAAAATCCGGGAACATAACACCGATATGACAGAAACTAGGGTGGCAAGAGTGGAACAAAACACCAGGCATAAGGCCGAGCCTTCCACCCTTTACCAAGTATATAGATACATTAATTAAATAAGATATAGTGTGATATCCCAACAAGTAAACATGTTCCAACACGGAACAAGCTCCAATCTTCACCTGCAACTAACAATGCTATAAGAGGGGCTGAGCAAAGCGGTAACATAGCCAAACAACGGTTTGCTAGGACAAGGTGGGTTAGAGGCTTGGTTCAACAATATGGGAGGCATGATAAGCAAGTGGTAGGTATCGCAGCATAGGCATAGCAAAAGAGCGAGCAACTAAGCAAGCAAAGATAGAAGTGATTTTGAGGGTATGATCATCTTGCCTGAGATCCCGCAAGGAAGAAGAACGAGTCCATGAAGAAGACAAACGGACGTAGTCGAACGGTCCTCACAACACGACGTTACCGGATCCAACCCGAAGAAGCGAACACCGGAAAGGGGCACACACCATAGTAAACAACCACCACATAATCATGGCATGATGCACAATCAAGTATGATGCATGTCTGGTTTAAATATGCATGGCATGGCAAAAGCACAAACAATCCTACAAATTAAGTGGAGCTGAATATGCATCGGGATGCATATTGACAAAACACCACATCCCATTATTTAGTTCACTCCCGGTTAGGTACTCAACAATATTAAATGTTGTTAAGCATGTCAAGAAGTGAAACATAAAGGGATTATCTATCTAAACAATTTAAATGGGGCCGGATATAGCAAATGACAAATCCGGTAAATCCCCATATGCATTAGTAAATTAATGCAAACAACAATTTAAACATTCTTAAAGTTGTTATCATGGTGTGGATGACATGCAAGTTTTATGCAATACTTATGAATAAGTTGATAAGAGCATATTATGAAGCATTTGTCACCGTGGTGGAAGGAAAAAGGGTGCCACAGCAACGATAACGATAACGGTGCCACGACAGCGTTCTAGTTCCGGTAAGTCGATTGAGATATCGATGCAAAGGAGAAGTGTGCGGATGCGCGGAACATGCTAGAGATGGTGGGGTGATCCTGACTACCGGGTTCCCACGAGTTAGTGGCATGGAAAACGAGTGACAATTCGAACACGGTGCAAACGGTGCATCTCATACAACACATGCATTCGGCCCACAGTGGTCGTCTCAGGGTTATACCTTCGAAGCATGCATTTCGAGGCGGTTCAAAAACGTCGAGGGAAGTAGTCGTTCACGGGTTGTAATGGAAGTAGCGGTACACGATTTGTAGATGTTCAGGGTCACGAAGAGGAACTTGACGTCCAAGGGATCTTCGAGGGTCGACGGTAGTGGTACACGTTTGGCGTTTCGTAGTCGTTCGAGTCATCCGTAGAGAAACTTGGTGGTCCATGTAGTCGAACTTGGCGCATCCGAGGGGTACTTGGTGAAATCACGTAGTCATACACGGGTCGTAGAGGTACTTGGCGTCCCTGAGTCGAGGGTAGTGGTTCCCTTGATGTTGTAGTCGTGCATGGTGATGAGCGTCGGGGTACTTGATGGCCTCGAACTCCAAAGTGGTACAAGGAGAGATGCACGGTCGTGGTCATCTTCGGACCTGGGACTCCATGGCGGCGCCGTGGTGGTCTTGCAGCAACAGCAGCAGCAAGGCGTTATGGTCGCGGCAGAGGACGAAGCAGAGGAGCAGCAGTGCGAGGTCGGGCTTGCGGGAGGTGGAGCGACGGGAACAGCGGTGGACGAGGTGGAGACGCTCGATCCTCGGGCACGAGCGGGAGACAGTTAGCTGCGGACGAAGACGGCTGCTGGAAGTCGAGGTTGTTGGCATACTTGGTCGCCAGAGGCGGGGACGCGGGAAGGAGGTTCGATGACGACCGATGCTGGGGCTCCGACGAGCTCCGGCCAAAATGAAGGGAACAAGCGGCACGGGGCTCCTGCTGGGCGCGGAGGACGTCGGCTGCGGGCGCAGGTGCTCGAGGAGCTCCTCTCCTCGGGCGCGTGGGCCACGGAGATTTGGCGAGGAGGCGCGGTCACGACCTGGTGCCATAGAGGGAGGCGCGCGGTGAGGCTGAGAGGGGATCGGGCATGAGGTGGCAGCGCTGCGGGAGTGAGCGAGAGGCTCTCGCTCCTCTCTGGCGGCGCGAGCGGGGGAAGGAGGGAGAGACCAGGGGATCGAGAGGAGGGGATCGGGGCTAGGGTTAGATAGGCGCTAGGGGAGGAGGCTGTCGGGCCCTTGGCCGAACTGGCAGCTACTACTGCTCGGTCTTGGTGGGCTGAGGGGGAACAGGGGGGTCTGGGAGAACTGCCCTCTCTCTCACTTATATTTCCTAAAACATAAAAAATAACAAAGAAGAAAAGAAGAAGAAAGGAGCTGTTGGGGAAGAAGTTGGACACGCGGATAATTTTCCCGAACTCACAAAAATGTGCTTATTCCAAGAAAATTGAAAAAGCCATGATTGAAAGAATTAAATTCAAACTCATTTGATTTAAATTCAAATGATTTGAATAGGAAGTGAGGGTTGGGAAGGTCCAAAAATGTTCGGATTTTGGTGGAGCTCCGGAATATGATGAAGGAATATATGTCAAGGTTGGAAACCAAGAATTAAGATAACAAAGACATTGGGATAATATGCAAGTGTGTTATGGTGATTTCCAAATTAAAGAAATATTTAATATAGCTACCTAATATTGGGACGATATGTTATAAAGATAAGTCACCCTTCCCTTGATTTAAATAGATCAACCATCTATGCAATTTGTTAGTTGAGTTGAGATGCAAAGGTTAATGACATGATGGCATGATGACATGATGCAATGCAAAAGTAAAAGAGCAAGCACAAAAGAAACACACGGCGAAACTCGGAATAGCTGGAAGTCTTCTAGAGCGTCGGTCTCGGGGCGTTACAACAGTCCACCACTACGAGAGGATCTCATCCCGAGATCTAGGATGACACTGGAGGGAAAACAGAAGAGAAAGAGAAGAGGTAAAACTAAGTTGCTTCTTTGACAAACGAGTGAAACCAAAGAACCTTGAAAATGTTGCGCAAAATGAAAGAAAGAAAGTAACGGAGAAGAACAAAGTTGAAAGCACTCCGTTAGCAAAGAGGAACAAGGAAGAACAACTTTGGGCAGCACTCCGGTAGAGAAAGGGTGCAAGGCTTGATGAGGCGAAAAGAACTTGAGCAAAAAGGACACAACACTCCGGTTAAATGGATAGGCATGAAAATAACACGAACCAAGATGATGCGAGAAAAGAACAACATCACAATGGCTCCGGAACAAAAGAATAGAAGATAGATAACTGAAATAGGAGAATTGAGAAGAAAAATGCCAACCTCTGCCACAAAAGAGTTTGAGAAGGCATCCTTAGGAGAAGGGTCGAACGGAGTTTTTGGAAAAATCTGCAACGAAAGCAAAAGGCTGCTTGTGGGCTTATGGAAACATCTCAAAATCAAGAGGTGAAATTCTGCCACTAACGGAAACGAAAGATTGGATTGATGTCAACAAGGAGTTGAGAAGCTTATTTCACCGGGTAGGATAAATGAAGAACTTGGATCAAATATGAGCACCATAAATAGCAACAATCCTTAGGAGATGCTTTAGGTGAAATATAACCCAAGATAGCTCCAATGACGAGATTGATGGATTTAAAATATCTCATTCTTAACAACATGTGATTCATGAAACATGAACTCAAATTATCAAGAATGACATAATACCACTTCGAATGATACGGTTGAACAAATTGCACTTTAAAATGCAAGATCAAGAATACTTGAGCTCCTCTGAAAAGAATCTCGATGAACACTTCGGGAAAGAATTAAATCCTTGATGAACCATCTTGTAGAGCCTTCATGAGAACTCCGGTAATAAAAAAAATAACAAAAAGAAGGAGAAGTTGAAAACACAAGGTGAACCCTTGTAATGATTAGATGAAGCTTTCCGATGAGATAGAGTGCAAACTTGGAACTCCGGAAAAGAATAGATAAAGCATCGCGAACTGAGAATGTGATACGATGAACCACTCCGGAAAAAAAATTGAATAAACTTGATGAAACAAGAATAAGAATTATGTTATGCGTATCCTTCACCAATTTAATTGATGACGAGCAAATGGATTTGGCACACAACTTATTCTCATAGAAAGGATAGCGCAAACTTGAGAAGGTCTTGAACGACCCACCGGTAGAATAGAAACAACGAATAACTTGATAAGGAAGAGAAATCTTGAACGAACCACCGTAAGAATTGAAAATGAACGAAGAAAAGATAAAGAAACACCGGGAAGAATTAAGCAAATGAATGAAGACGCTTGAGAGAATTTAGATACATGAGAGCGAAGAGATCACGAGATGATTAGAGATCACTTGATGCACCGGTAAAATTTGAGAATGATAGCTGAAAGCTGAGAATGAATAAACTCTGAGATGATGTACTCCGGAGAAGCAAACTGAAAAGAATCTTGAAATGCTCCGGATAGGTGAAAAGAATTCTCACGATCAAAACAATTACGAGAGGATGGCAACAAGCTAGAATCACGAAGCTTGAAGAGAATGGAGCAAGATTGAGAGAAAATCTTCTTCAGTCTCCAAAATCTGAGAATTACGACGAGAAACACCACCATGAATTGTTGAGGCACCAGAATAAAGAAGAATATAAAAGTTGAATCAACGATGAAATGAATTTGAAAGATCTTGGAGGAGGACATTTGACTGATGATAATTCATTCTTACGTCAAACTTTGACAAGAAAATTGGCGATATCTCCGGGAAATAAGAAGAGTCAGGTAAGATCCTGGAAAAAGACCTGTGGGTTAGGGCCCACTCAAAAGAAACACCATAGAACGATTGCTTGAAAAGAGAGATTGCACCGGTTGAATTAAATGGCTTGAAAGATAATACAATCTCGATAGAGCTTGAACAAATGCATAGTGGAAACAGGAATCTTCTGAGATATCTTCCGCACTCCGGAACAAATGAATAGCGAGAAATGAATGGTTATGAGGTGCACCGGCACGAGAAAAGCATTTGAAAAACAGAAAATAATATGATCGACACCGAAAGCTTGAATTGGATCCACCGGAAAAGGAAAGGATGGAGAATGATGAACTAGAAACTTCGTTAGTATCTTCATGAGAATCACCGGATAAGAACATGAAGGGAGAAGAATGGAGAGACTTTCATAATAAAATGGATATTTGATAAAGAAATCCGAGTCCTCGAAGAAAAAGGGTGGGTGGGTGGGAAAACAAAGGCAACTTGGGATGGAAGAAAACGACACCGTTGAAAAAGCTGAGATTGGATCTTGCGGATGTTGAAATGTTCGGATCCACTAGAAGAGAAGCACACCGGTTGAAAAGAATTGACATGACAATATCGATTATCATAAAGGATTAGTATTCACATGGAAACATGAGAACACCATTTGGGGAAGGTATGGAATCAACATTTGACTTCGAAGCAACTCGGATACCACAACTCGAAACAAAACAAAGGATTGGCTTGCGTAATCAGCCGGAACAAACATATGATAGAGATTTCGTCCGAAGTTTTTGTGGTGGGGCCTACACGGGCTCGATCGTACAGCACCATCATGTACAAGGCAGTGCACATGACATACGAAGCGTCCCCGAGTCGGCATAGCCAAGGACTCTTTAAGACACAACGAGACCACTGTAAAACCGACCGTGAATAGGCGGACCACTAGACGTCGAACCCCAATTTCAAATCATACATCTGTCGGAAAGATATCCTAAGAGCTACTAGAATTCCCACTTATAAACTCCCGAAATTCTCCGGTTATGCAATCAGGTGTTGGGGATACAGGGGAAGCATAATATCTCACCCAAACTAACAAATCCTATATCCAGCTGTATCCATCCTTCAACACATAACCAAGAAACCTTTGGAAATCGTCTACCTCAACCTTCGAAAAGCATCCGTTATACAAGTTATGGCAATACTCCCAAACTCCCGCCCCAGTACTGGGTGACGTCGAGGTTATCTCACCAATGAACTGCATAAAAGAGATTTTCGATGCGGGCGTACTAGACTCAGGTATTCCAGAACTACAACGATAAAATTATGACGACAACACCTCAGAGCTCAACTCCCCGGGACACTTCCACAAAACCCCGGACAGGAGGCACCAAGACAATGTTCTCATTATAAAACCATCGGAAGAATTCCAAGATACCCGCGTGATCCTAATTTTTTTTTACTGAAATTTGAGAAGAGAAGAGTCAAAACTCTACGTCAGGATGCCTTACCAGAGCGATGAGGAGACTGGGAAGTAAAAAGAATTCCTAAACTCTCCGATATATAATTCCTAAATGACTCAAAACATTTTTCTAGACACAACTCGGCCGCTAACAACGATCAAGCAATGGGGCTCCTAAGGTCGGGAAGGCTCTGATTACCAACTTGTAACGCCCTCGATGCGGCTATATCTCCCACGTGTCGAAGCACGACTTAGAGGCATAACCGCATTGAAAGCAATGTCGCAAGTGAGGTAAACTTCACACAACCCATGTAATGCATAAGGGAAAGAGATACATAGTTGGCTTACAATCGCCACTTCACACAATTACGTGAACAAAGCATTACATTTACCAGATACAATCAAGGTCCGACTATGGAACCAAAATAAAAGAAAAACCCCAAATGCGACAAGGTCCCCGATCGACCCCAACTGGGCTCCACTACTGATCAACTAGAATGAATCAAGACAAAGGATAAGATCTTCATCGATATCGTCCTGAGCTTGGTTGCGTCATCTGCACGGACTCATCGGCACCTGCAAGCTGGTTTTTGGAAGTATCTGTGAGTCACGGGGACTTAGCAATCTCGCACCCTCGCAATCAAGACTATTTAAGGTTATGGGAAAGGTAAAGGTATGAGGTGGAGCTGCAGCAAGCGACTAGCATATATGGTGGCTAAACATACGCAAATGAGAGCGAGAAGAGCAGGCAAAGCACGATCGATAAACTATGATCAAGAAGTGATCCTAGAACAACCTACGTCAAGCATAACTCCAACACCGTGTTCACTTCCCGGAGTCCGCCGAGAAGAGACCATCACGGTAACACACGCGGTTGATGCATTTTAATTAAGGTCAACTTCAGGTTTTTTACAACCGGACATTAATAAATTCCCATCTGCCCATAACCGAGGGCACGGCTTTCGAAAGTTCAAATCCCTGCAGGGGTGTCCCAACTTAGCCCATGACAAGCTCTCACGGTCAACGAAGGAATAGACCTCCTCCCGAGATGTTCCGATCAGACTCGGTATCCTGGTTCTACAAGACATCCTCGACAATGGTGAAACAAGTCCTGCAAAGCCGCCCGATGCGCCGACATCCTGATGGGAGCTGCACATATCTCGTTCTCAGGGCAACAGCGGATAGGTCAAGCTACGAGTAAAACCAGCCCTCAAGTTTCCCCGAGCTGGCCCCGCAGGCTGCCCATTTCGGACCAACACTTAGACAAGCACTGGCCCGGGGGGGTAAAATAAAGATGACCCTCGGGATGCGCGACTCCCAAGGGAAAAAGGCTAGGTGGCGAATGGTAAAACCACGGTTGGGCCTTGCTGGAGGAGTTTTATTCAAAGCGAACTATCAAGGGGTTCCCATTATAACCCAACCGTGTGAGGAATGCAAAATCCGGGAACATAACACCGATAGGACGGAAACTAGGGCGGCAAGAGTGGAACAAAACACCAGGCATAAGGCCGAGCCTTCCACCCTTTACCAAGTATATGGATACATTAATTAGATAAGATATAGTGTGATATCCCAACAAGTAAACATGTACAACATGGAACAAGCTCCAATCTTCACCTGCAACTAACAACGCTATAAGAGGGGCTGAGCAAAGCGGTAACATAGCCAAACAATGGTTTGCTAGGACAAGGTGGGTTAGAGGCTTGGTTCACAATATGGGAGGCATGATAAGCAAGTGGTAGGTATCGCAGCATAGGCATAGCAAAAGAGTGAGCAACTAAGCAAGCAAAGATAGAAGTGATTTCGAGGGTATGATCATCTTTCCTGAGATCCCGCAAGGAAGAAGAACGAGTCCATGAATAAGACAAATGGACGTAGTCGAATGGTCCTCACAACACGACATTACCGGATCCAACCCAAAGAAGCAAACACCGGAAAGGGGCACACAACATAGTAAACAACCACCACATAATCATGGCATGATGCACAATCAAGTATGATGCATGTCCGGTTTAAATATGCATGGCATGGAAAAAGCACAAACAATCCTACAAATTAAGTGGAGCTCAATATGCATCGGGATGCATATTGACAAAACACCACATCCCATTATTTAGTTCACTCCCGGTTAGGTACTCAACAATATTAAATGTTGTTAAGCATGTCAACAGGTGAAACATAAAGGGATTATCTATCTAAACAATTTAAATGGGGCCGGATATAGCAAATGAAAAATCCGGTAAATCCCCATATGCATTAGTAAATTAATGCAAACAACAATTTAAACATTCTTAAAGTTGTTATCATGATGCGGATGACATGCAAGTTTTATGCAATACTTACGAATAAGTTGATAGGAGCATATTATGAAGCATTTGTCACCGTGGTGGAAGGAAAAAGGGTGCCACGGCAACGATAACGATAACGGTGCCACGACAGCGTTCCAGTTCCGGTAACTCGATTGAGATACCGATGCAAAGGAGAAGTGTGCGGATGCGCGGAACATGCTAGAGATGGTGGGGTGATCCTGACTACCGGGTTCCCACGAGTTAGTGGCATGGAAAACGAGTGACAATTTGGACACGGTGCAAACGGTACATCTCATACAACACATGCATTCGGCCCACAGTGGTCGTCTCAGGGTTATACCTTCGAAGTGTGCATTTTGAGGCGGTTCAAAAACGTCGAGGGAAGTAGTCGTTCACGGGTTGTAATGGAAGTAGTGGTACACAATTTGTAGATGTTCAGGGTCACGACGAGGAACTTGACGTCCAAGGGATCTTCGAGGGTCGACGGTAGTGGTACATGTTTGGCGTTTCGTAGTCGTTCGAGTCATCGGTAGAGAAACTTGGTGGTCCATGTAGTCGAACTTGGCGCATCCGAGGGGTACTTGGTGAAATCGAGTAGTCATACACGGGTCGTAGAGGTACTTGGCATCCCTGAGTCGAGGGTAGTGGTTCCCTTGATGTTGTAGTCGTGCATGGTGATGAGCGTCGGGGTACTTGATGGCCTCGAACTCCAAAGTGGTACAAGGAGAGATGCACGGTCATGGTCATCTTCGGACCTGGGACTCCATGGCGGCGCCATGGTGGTCTTGCAGCAACAGCAACAGCAAGGCGTCCGGGAGGAGATGGTCGCGGCAGAGGTGGAGCGACGGGAACAGCGGTGGACGAGGTGGAGACGCTCGATCCTCGGGCACAAGCTGGAGACGGTTAGCTGCGGACGAAGATGGCTGCTGGAAGTTGAGGTTGTCGGCAGACTTGGTCGCCAGAGGCAGGGACGCGGGAAGGAGGTTCGATGACGACCGATGCTGGGGCTCCGGCGAGCTCGGGCCAAAATGAAGGGAACAAGCGGCGCGGAGCTCCTGTTGGGCGCGGAGGACGTCGGCTGTGGGCGCAGGTGCTCGAGGAGCTCCTCTCCTCGGGCGCTTGGGCGACGGGGATTTGGCGAGGAGGCGCGGTCGCGTCCTGGTGCCGTAGAGGGAGGCGCGCGGTGAGGCTGAGAGGGGATCGGGCGTGAGGTGGCAGCGCTGCGGGATCGAGCGAGAGGCTCTCGCTCCTCTCTGGCTGCGCGAGCGGGGGAAGGAGGGAGAGACCAGGGGATCGAGAGGAGGGGATCGGGGCTAGGGTTAAATAGGCGCTAGGGGAGGAGGCTGCCGGGCCCTGGGCCGAACTGGCAGCTACTGCTGCTGGGTCTTGGTGGGCTGAGGGGGAACAGGGGGGTCTGGGAGAACTGCCCTCTCTCTCACTTATATTTCCTAAAACATAAAAATTAACAAAGAAGAAAAGAAGAAGAAAGGAGGTGTTGGGGAAGAAGTTGGACAGGCGGATAATTTTCCCGGACTCACAAAAATGTGCTTATTCCAAGAAAATAGAAAAAGCCATGATTGAAAGATTTAAATTCAAACTCATTTGATTTAAATTCAAATGATTTGAATAGGAAGTGAGGGTTGGTATGGTCCAAAAATGTTTGGATTTTGGTGGAGCTCCGGAATATGATGAAATAATATATGTCAAGGTTGGAAACCAAGAATTAAGATAACAAAGACAGTGTTATGGTGATTTCCAAATTAAAGAAATATTTAATATAGCTCCCTAATATTGGGACGATATGTTATAAAGAGAAGTCACCCTTCCCTCGATTTAAATAGATCAACCATCTATGCAATTTGTTAGTTGAGTTGAGATGCAAAGGTTAATGACATGATGGCATGATGCAATGCAAAAGTAAGAGAGCAAGCACAAAAGAAACACACGGCGAAACTCGGAATAGCTGGAAGTCTTCTGGAGCGTCGGTCTCGGGGCGTTACATGACGGAAACTAGGGCGGCAAGAGTGGAACAGAACACTAGGCGAGAGGCCGAGCCTTCCACCCTTTACCAAGTATATAGATGCATTAAGATAACAAGATAATATCATGATATCCCAACAAGTAAACAATGTTTCAACAAGGAACGGTCTCCAATCTTCACCTGCAACTAGCAACGCTATAAGAGGGGCTGAGCAAAGCGGTATCATAGCCAATCAACGGTTTGCTAGGACATGGTGGGTTAGAGGTTTGACATGGCAATTTGGGAGGCATGATAAGAAAGTGGTAGGCATCGTAGCATAGGCATAGCAAAAGAGCGAGCATCTAGCAAAGCAAAGATAGAAGTGATTTCGAGGGTGTGATCATCTTGCCTGCAAAGTTGTCAGAGTTTACCGGATCCTCGAAAGCAAACTCAACGGGCTCCTCGTTAGCAAACTCATCTCCCGGCTCTACCCAAACAAGACAAACAAGCAAAAGGAACACAATCAACCACGTGCAAAGCTCAAACAACATGATGCAAACATGGTATGCTATGCGGGATGCGGTATGTGATGCATATGCAAGATTTGACAAGGAATGAAAGAACCTAGCCTCAACTTGGAAATCCAAGAGTGCCACTGGAAAGGAGAGGTGATTTCGGTTGAAATCGATATAAAGATCACCGGAATCGGATGCACGGTTTGGAAATGGCAAACAAAACAAATATGGCACCGGTCTACGATAAACAGCAAGTAGCCATCTAAATGCATCAAGATAGTTATGCTACAGCACTCAAACATGGCAACAAAATACATGGAAGGGATCCAATCATAATTCTTGACAAAAGATGAACACTGAGCTACGGCCAATTCAACCATTAATAGGTTCAAACAAGCATGGCAAAAGTGCAATTGGTAAACATGTTTCAGACTTTGTGAAATTAACACAAGCCTGGAATTTCAGATCAGGTAGCACACTTTGGAGCATGAAAACTATATGCTACAGGAACTTAACATGGCAAAGCAAGGCATGGCATGGAGCTACTAAAAGAGCTTAACAAAAGTCCCTTAATGACCTTGAGCCAAAAGGGATCAGAAAATACAATTGCAAGCATGTGAACATGGCAAAAACATAAATAGATCTCAGACTTAGAGAAAAACTGGAGCATGCAAATATCCTAACGAGTAGGCATGTTCACGAGCTCGATGCACTCACTACAGAGCATGGCATGACAATCTAAGCATACACCCATCAATAATACACATTATATAAGCTAGACATGGCAAGAACAACAACATAGCATGCACGGATCAACAACAACATCCTCGGCGAAATCGCTAACAAGTAGACAATCTGCCAGTAATTACGAGATAGCAAAAGTAGAGCTCGATTGACTCTAGTTAGGATGCTCCATAATTGCAAACAAAGACATGGATGGATAGATCACCACAATATTAACAAATCATCCTTACTGATCATCCTCAAAAGAGGCACGGATCACTAGGAAACAACATGAACATATGGCATATTGATAAAAAAATAGATCAAGGACTTAGAGAAATTCTAAGTCCCTGAAATCAGCATTAACGAATGCACTACTTTGCAAGCTTGTGCTAGTCACCACACATGTCACAAAAATACACGGATAGCCCCTCTGTAAAGATGGCAAAGCATATAGCAAAACTCATGTAGAGCTCATGATCATATCATGCACACATTAAACATGGAAACAATGACAAATAGCTATTTGGTGCAACAGATCTGACAATTAACTCAAATAGCTCGCTTACAACAGCATTTCGGGCACCAAGATTAGCTCAAATGAAAATAATGCAATGAGATGAAATTGTGTACTCTTAGAGACGAACATTTTGATATGCTACACGCATGAATCGGAGCTACGGATGCAAAGTTGTGACATGATGAACATGGGCATTTGAATCTGGAAATTTCGGGGACTTCGTAGAAATTATACCCTCCGAGAAGGTCAATGGGACGAAACGGTGCGGGATGGCGAGATACAGGCGCGGGGCCGGAGCGTTTGGTTCGGAGAGCTGGTGGATCTCATCCACCCAGCTACCCGAAACGGATTTGGAGAGGACTCCGGCGATGGCCGGCGACGGCTCCGGTGGAGAGGCACGGCGAGCGGCGTGCCGGTGGACGACGCCGGTGAGGCGGTGGATGGCGCCGGCGATCGGAGATGAGCGGGGCGGCGCGGATGAAGGCGGAGGCACTGGCGATGTCGGGCGGTGGCGCGGCGGTGCACCGGCGAGGTGAGACGGCCGGCGTACGGCTCCGGCGACGGTGAGCGATGCGCCAGCGAGAGGCGCGGCCGCAGGATCCTGCAGGCGCTGGCGGAGCCGGGCGGCTCGGACGCTCGGCCAGGCGGCGGCGGATCTGGGCCCGCGCGGGCCCGATTTGGGTTCCGCGGGCCGGCGGCGGGGCTAAGGAGGGAGAGAGCGGCGGGTGATGAGGTGGCGCAGCCGGATTCGTCGGCGGCGGCGGCTGGACATGTCCGGGCGTGGTGGAGATTTCGTCCGGGCGCGAGGTAGAGGAAGGCTAGGGATTGGACTGCGCGAAAATTCGGGAAGAGCCACATATTTATAGGTAGAGGGAGCTAGGAGAGTCCAAATGAGGTGCGGTTTTCGGCCACGAGATCGTGATCGAACGACCGAGATGATGGATAGGGTTTAGGTGGGTTTTGGGCCACTTTTGAGGGGGTGTTGGGCTGCAACACACACGAGGCCTTCTCGGTCCCTCTGTTAACTGTTGGAGTATCAAACGAAGTCCAAATGGCATGAAACTTGACAGGCGGTCTACCGGTAGTAAACCAAGGCCGCATGACAAGTCTTGGTCCAATCATAAAACGTTTAACACCCGCACATGAAAAGAGGTAGAAAGGGACACCGGGTGACATAGGAGCGCCGGATTGCAAAGCGGACAACGGGGAAAATGTTCGGATGCATGAGACGAACATGTATGTAAAAGAAATGCACATGATGGCATGATATGCAATGCATGACATGCAAGCAAATACAAGGCAACAACAGTGAATAACTGGACGACACCTAGCACATCGGTCTCGAGGTGTTACAAAGACCCTGCGTAAACCTTTCTTACTGTCTCTTGTTGATACACATCCCTCAGATTCTCAGTACTATTGAGAAGGATGCTGACGTCTTGTCATGTGGCCACGTCAGAATAATGCACGTACCTGGACACCAGGGGCTTCTTACAAAGGGCACTGTTTAGGCCCGGTTTATACCATAGAGACCAAATACCTTAGGGAGTGTTCGGCGTCGTGAGTTTGGCCTTATATGCATCAGCTCCGAATCATGTCTTTGGTCAAATGTTGGGTTTGCCTGGCTCTTGTGTTTTGCTGCCTTACGTTCCGCTCTATCGGGTAAGGCGGCACGAGGAGAAGTACTGCGATTGTGCCCCGGTTCATCCGTACGAGCACCTCAGTAGAGAAAGCCGAAAACTGACTGTCATGATATAGCGTGAGACTGGTCAACCACTCGATGACCTATCGGAATGTTAGAATTCCTCCGCCTTAACGAAGGGCCACTTGCCGGCCAGGCATGTACGCACCCCGAATTCGGGAGAGTGCGGAGCCACCAGGGGCTATATAGTAGGCCCACCGTCAAACTCCTATGGCTAAGTGAAAGTGTTAAAGCATTATAGTCCGGTTGCCTCGTTCGTTGCGCTATCACCTCCTTAATAGGACCAAGACGTTGGATTAAGTGTGAACACGCGTCTTCTGCGAACACCTTGGCATTATATGCGTGGGGGTTGAAGCCGACGACTGCAATCTTTCAGGTTATATACATATATACATAAACGGCCGCAGGGGAGGCATCATATTACTTTCAGGCAAAAGTACAAATACAGCCTTAATAAATTTCATAAACATTGTCTTTACAATGGGAATACATGTCACTCAAACATAATATTCTTCGAGTACTGGGCCTCTATGAAACAAGCACCCTCGAGAACTTCTTCGAAATAGTGCTCGGCAGCCACTCGGCCTACGGCCGAACCCTGCGCCGCAACAGTTGTAGCATCCATCTCCGCCCAGTATGCTTTGACATGGGCAAGGGCCATCCACGAGCCTTCTATGCACGCCGACCTCTTCATTGCATTGATGCGCGACACCGCTCCAAGGAACTGCTGCACTAAGCTGAAATAGTTGTTCGGCTTCGGCTTTTCCGGCCACAGATGATGTACGACGGACCTCATGGCGAGTCCAGACAATCTATTGAGTTCGGCCCATTCGTGTTAGTGGAAGCGGACGCTCCGGAACATTAAACTGCGACCAGAATAGCTTGTCCACTTCACGATATGTTTGATCTCGGAAGTATTCGGCCGCACCGACAACACTCGCCGTCAAATCTAGATATGCGTCTGTCGAACTCCACAGCCGATCCAAAGGGGCATACCACGGATCTCCGAACTTCCTCCTTAGCAAAAAGGGCTTCCCAACCACAATATCACCAGCTTCACGCAGCTCTTCCTTCTTTGCCCTCATGGCAGAGCGGGTGTCTTTGGCCGCCATCCTGGCCTTTTCGAGGTCCGTCGCCTTCACTCGGTTCTCTTCTTCAAGGAACTGGCAACGGTCGGCAGTGTCTTTTAACTTTACAACCATCTTGGCCATCTTCTCTTTGCTCTCGCAATGCGCGGCCTTCTCAGCTCTTAACTTTGCTCGAGCTTATTCTTTGGCTCGAGCAAGTTCCGCCCGAAGGATCTCCACGGTGGCAGCTCCATCTGCAGTCACAACATATTAAAGATACTGGCATCACACTGCTCTTACTATGTGGCATTCACCAGAAAAATCACCTACCCTGTGCCTCGTCGAGCCGCTTGTTAACAAGCTCGATGTCGGCATCCGCCGCATCCAGTTGCCGCTTTAGTTCGGCAAACCCATAAGTCCGGCCAGCCACCGGAGCTTCAACCACCTGCACATGAAGGCGGTCAGGTTATTACCTGGGACTACGATCCTTTGTTTTCCGCCATTCTCGATGACAACCAGAGTGTCAGGGGATACTATCTACAGAGGGCACACCTAAAAATGTGCGGTACTATCACAAATGTATATCATTTTGCGTACCTCAAAACCCGTCAGTAGACTCATAAAGGCTTCATGCAACCCGCTTTCGTCGAACGAAATCCTTTCAATCACCGTACCCATCAATATACGGTGTTCTTCCGAGATGGTCGCCCGCCTTAGCAGATCCCTCAGTGCGTCCAACTGCATACCAGACGGCGCCAGACTCTTTTGTTTGCTCTCTTCAAGAGCCGGATGCTGGGGACTTCGGGTGACTATAGGATTATCTTCTGGCCTCACCGGATCCGGAGAGGCCCTCCGTGACGACACTTCAAGGTCGCCCGCTTCTTGAGCGGGGGAGTCTGGGGGACGCGTTTCTCTCTCCATCATCTCCGGAAGAAGGTCCCCTGAAGACAAGCTCTGTTGAGAAGGGCTAAGATCCGAACTGCAAGATAAATGCTTCGGTTATTTTCCTCGGAAGTAAGGTGTAATATCTTTACTATTAATCATTTTTTGATCACTTACGGCTCGTTAGAGGGCTGATCCCCGCGCGGACTTTGTGCGGCAAAAGCGCCCTCCGAGGCAGGACCCTCTGATGGAGACTTCTTCTCCCATTTGGAAGCCTTGGTTTCCGGATCTTCAGAGGCAGTCCTCTTCCTTCGCCGGAGCGAGAGAAGGTCAGATTCTTCCGCTTGGTTATCCTCCTTCACGGAGGCGCTCATTCCCTCGGTTGGAATTAGTAGCAACGGGGGCCCGCTTTCACCCTCATTATTCCCCCTCTATCTTCCTTTGAGGACTCCGGGCAAGGTGCTAGCTCGAGCATCTTTTCCAGTACCGGATTGTCCCAACCCTCAGGGAGGGGGGCCGAACACCAAATCATCTTCGCCTTTGTTAACTAGTCCTAGTCAAAGAGCGATTTCTCAGAATGACGTCATGATAAATGGAAGACATTGTGTTCGGCTAGAGGATTACTTACTTGGTCGGCGGTGCGGTTGCTGCTCAGGCCCACGTCCTCGGTAGTATCCGGACACTCTATTTGGGGTCTGAAGAATGATTTATACATCTCCTCGTGCGTCAGGCCGAGGAAATTCTGAATAGTGCGCGGTCCTTCTGGGTTGAACTCCCACATGCGGAGGGGCCGGCGTTTGTAAGGCTGGTCTCGACGAACCAGCATGACTTGCACCACCATAACCAGACTGAAATCTCCTTCGAAGAGATCTTGAATGCGTCTCTGCAGTATAGGCACGTCCTTGACTGGATCCCAGCTCAGCCCTCTGCTAGTCCATGACATCAGTTGTGGTGGAGGGCCCGAGCGGAAAGCAGGGGCAGCCACCCACTTGGCACTTCTGGGAGCTGTGATGTAAAACCACTCCCGTTGCCATAATCCGAACACCTCTGGAAAGGAACCCTTGGGCCATGGAGCTCCAGCGATCTTGCTTATTAATGCACCTCCGCACGCTGCATGCTGCCCCTCGACCATCTTCGGCTTCACGTCAAAGGTCTTGAGCCACAGGCCGAAGTGAGGGGTCATGTGGAGGAAGGCCTTACATACAACAATAAATGCCGAGATGTGGAGAAAGGAGTCCGGGGCTAGATCGTGGAAATCTAGCCCGTAATAGAACATCAAACCCCTAACGAAGGGATCCAGAGTGAGGCCTAGACCTCGAAGGAAGTGGGAGACGAACACATTGTTCTCGTTGGGTTCGGGAGTAGGGACGACCTGCCCTCGGGCAGGCAGCCGATGCAAAACCTCGGCGGTCAGCTATCTGGCCTCCCTCAAACTTCTTTATATCCTCTTCCGTAACGGAGGAGGGCATCCACCGGCCTTGAAGGCTAGATTCGGACATGATTGAAGGTCTGAAGCACCTTACCTGGGCTTTGGGTGTTAGAACTCAAGGCGGGGGAAGGATTCGATTGAGCACGGGAGGGAAAAAAGTAAAAGACTTGTCCCTTTATAAAGAGGGTGAATATCAAGCGTCCTCCTAGTGGCCGTTTGGGACTTGCCTAAAATCTAGGAGTCCTAGGCCCGGTTGGGTTACCCACAACCGTATTGATGAGAATCCTGCAATTAGGGGAACATGATCTCTGCTTTGACAAGATGTGTCAAGAAACTGCCTCGCGTTATGTGTGGAGCTGGTTGAAGAAAAACGGTTCGAATAATCACCGAGCCATAGCCTGATGTCATGTTGCCAAAACGTGTCAGCAGATTAAGATTTGTGGAAATATTATTCTCTCTACGGTGGTATGTGGAATTTATTTTGCAGGGTCGGACACTATCATGGTATTCAAACTCTTCTGTGATGTGTTCGGAGGAGGAACCCGCCTTGTAATGCCGAAGACAACACTGCACGCCGGACTCATCGTCATTGAAGCCTGGTTCAGGGGCTACGGAGGGAGTCCTGGATTAGGTGTCTCCGGACAGCCGGACTATATCCTTTGGCCGGACTGTTGGACTATGAAGATACAAGATTGAAGACTTCGTCTCGTGTCCGGATGGGACTCTACTTGGCGTGGAAGGCAAGCTAGGCAATACAGATATGTATATCTCCTCCTTTGTAACCGACCTTGTGTAACCCTAGCCCCCTCCGGTGTCTATATAAACCAGAGGGTTTTGGTCCGTAGGACAACATACAATCATACCATAGGCTAGCTTCTAGGGTTTAGACTCTCCGATCTCATGGTAGATCAACTCTTGTAATAATCATATCATCAAGAATAAATCAAGCAGGACGTAGGGTTTTACCTCCGTCAAGAGGGCCCGAACCTGGGTAAAACATCGTGTTCCCTGCCTCCTGTTACCATCCGCCTTAGACGCACAGTTCGGGACCCCCTACCCGAGATCTGCCGGTTTTGACACCGACACCTAGGAAGAATCTATTGTACAAAAATAGCAAAAACATACCCAAAATTTCTTAATCCATGCGAAAAACTACCTAGTACTCCTACCGATTAGGTTCGTTTAAACCCATTTATGACAGGGTTGGCCCACACGTCCGTGCTGACGAGGCAGCCTAAACCAACACATTTTGTTTGACCGTTGACATGAGGGACCCACATCTGACCTTCTATCCTGTTATTCCCCCTCAAATCATTATTTTTCCTGAACACTACTTCAAACAGTACTAATGCGTGTTCATCGGTGGCGCTGGTGATGAGCGAGTTGGCCGCCGCTCCGCCGGACGGGCCGGACGCCGTGCTGGCCTCCACACGGGTTGGCTGGCTGGCCCGATCGTGACTCATGAGCGAGCAAGCCGCCGCGCTAGCCTTCACTCGAGCCAGATTGGCTGGCCTTAGCGCGGCGCGTGCGAGCTAGCCGCCGCGCTGCCATGCCAATCTAGCTAGCAAACCTTGCAGACAAGCAGCTGGACGGAGCTATCTTGGCTAGCTAGCGGCCGCGAGCACCGGACGGAGCTGGCATCCAGGCTGCCACAACATGGGCTCCGCATCGCCGGTGGTTTTCACCTTCCCTTCTGCCGGTGGCGGTAACTGCGTCCCGTGGTTGAGGATGACTAGGTGGACGAGCCGGAGGTAGGAGGTCACTCGAGGATTTTTGTTGGTAAGAGCATGTACAATGGTTGATAAGGTAGTCTTATCTTAAGTCTGCCACGTATGCAAGTGGTAGAAGTTTCTTGGCATTTTAGTGGTTTCTTGCATTATTAGAGCAAGTACAATAGAGCTGAGTCAGCGGGCTATAAGAAATAAACTAGTATATTTCTGCTTAGTTGGAGGAAAGAGAAGAGGAGAGAGAAGGTAAGCGGGCTCTTCGTGAAGAGCCAGCTCTAGCACGTGCTCCTAGGCACTTTGTGAGAATGAGAAGTGGGCCACCTAATAAAAAAGTAGTACACTCTTTTGATCTATTATTGTACATGTTGGCTATAAGATGGGCTGTAGATGACAGGGCACTGGCTTATAGCCAGCAGCTGGCTATACTATTAACCATGCTCTTAGGGGTTTCTTGTAAGGAACAATGTACGTACTACTAGCGACAAAAGGCGATTCTAGGTTGCGTTGTACTCCAACGAGTACTACTAGTGGTCGCGGGAGTGTATACCTCGTTTTGTGGGTTCGATCCCGGCCGAATGCACGGCGGCCTTTTTTTTAAATAGTACTACTACACTTCGATGTGAGCCAATATTTTACACGGGTAGTTTGAGTTTTGAAGTCAAACGGATGTGCGGCCCCACAATCTGGGTGCACTGGACAGCCTAGCCACGTGAACGGGTTTTCCTTCCCGGCATCCCGTGGCTCGCGTGCTCGCCCTAGCCGCACCTCACTTGCAGCTTCCTCATAAGCTAGTAGCATATTTAAACTAGCGCCTCCCAATTAAGCCCGAGGAGCCGGAAAAGCCTGGCGGGGCATTGGGAACTATGCAATATGGCTATGTACGTAAAGTACTCTACTACTACTCTGTAGCTTGTGGCGTTGCACGCATGGACTTCACTCCATTATCGGATCTACTATAAAAGAAATTCCTCTTGACGTGTTTTTTTGAAGTGGAGGCAAAAGCTTTGCTTCATCTCATTCATAAAGAAGGAACTACTAACAAAGTTCGACGAGATCGATTACACCTCCACAAATGGAAGCGAAAAGTCTAGTCTCGCTGTATCAAATAACTCAAATGTTCTGCCCCCACAGTAACCATGGCTGATAAACAGGCTGCTAGTGTCTGCGTGAGAGGAGCGGCTGAGTAGGCCAACTACATGAGAGGAGCGGCTGAATAGAGCACTGAGAGTACCCACTAGGCCACTACGCAGGTGTACTTCCCCTGTATTGATAGTACAGTGATGGTTCTAGAGAATAGTAGTACCCTCCACTTCCAACTGTAGCTCCTTGGCCCTGAGATTCAAGAGTTCAAAACTGGTGCACTATACTAGACTAGACTAGAAGTACAGTACATCGCACTACTAGTTGAGAAAAGTAGTACTAGTACTGCTACAGTACGAGTACGTACTCCTCCGTCACATAATGTAAGACGTTTTTTGAAACTAGTTGTCTTGTACAAAAAATGGCAAAAACATACCCAAAATTTCTTAATCCACGCCAAAAACTACTACCTAGTGCCAGAAATTTCTTACTAGTGCTATTATTTACAGTATAATGCAGTCCCATAATGTTCCATAATGCTAGTACTCCCTCTATCCAGGTGCATAAGGCACCTAAGAGAATTTAGGATTTTCAAGTATATTAGTCGCCCTTCATTAGTTAGCACTAATGACTCGTATGCCTATCCCAGTGCACTTAGCGTTTTCAGCTTCACATTTATCTCCCTTCCATATGCAAACCAATCAGCCGCCTCTACCATTTACTTTTTCTTTGCATGCATGCAAGCTGGACCTAAAGAATTGTGTGAAACAACCCGTTAGCCTATGCATGGTTAGTCCTACCATCATTACACTTAATGCGGGATTAACTAGAGGGGGAGAAAAACGTGATGAGCGTCCAATCAACATATGCCTAGTTCACGGTGCCATTTCTTAGGTGCCCTATGCACATGGACGGAGGGAGTACTAGTAGTAAATAATAGCCTCACCCCTTCACTGAGGAACGATCTACAGTTGGAAGGGACGAGGCCCTGCGGTTACTACGCTCTTATCTCCTCCTCGCTAGTTCCCCTCCCCCCGAAGATAAGGCAGTTCGTCGCTGCTCCCATGGATTCGCCAGGCGGTTCTCCTCCTTGTCGGGGCTGGGAGACCTTGGATGACGATCCTCTGGGAGAATTCACACGCTGCTCTGACGTCCTCACCGCCGCAAGACTCGGTGCTTCCTGCACCAACTTTTTCAAGACGCTCCTTAAACAGGCTTGGGAAAAGGCCATGCGTGTTGGTCTTCCATGTGTCCTCGATGAGAAGGTTCTTCTATGGGACAATCCTTCGAACAGTCCACCACTCCCTGGCCATGGTTGCACGTTGACTCTGCTAGAGTTGCCGATGTTGAGAGGTAGTCGGATTTTGTCCGATGAGTAGGTCAGTAATGGAGTTTGATCACGTAGTACTTAGTTATTCCATTTCCATCCCGTAATTTCTCCGCTGCCCACCGTCTTATATATAGTTCTGGGTCGGTGCCAACGAAGATTGGCTTGCATACCTCTGGCCGGATACCACCATCATTTTGCACAACATCCACAGTAGTGCGGCCATTCCGGTAGACCCATTCTCCACCATTGGGATCCGCCTTCCGGACTCGATGGGCTTGAATACGTATGATGATGCCTACATGAGATTGAAGAAGATAGCAATTGTGGACCCGCCGACAAAGTGACGCTGGTACGACGATTTCTATCTCATCATGGTGTTCGACATAAGGATTGCCATCAATGCAAGAAGCAATAATGGCAGAGGCTGGCGCATGCTGGCGGCGGCAAATTTGTACCCCTACACATTTGAAGACGCCGTGCGCCATCTAGGCCGCATCTTCGCGGTGACAAGCCAGGGTACTTGTTTCATCTGGTTGCCATCCTACGGTACAGGACATTACAAATGAAATGCACAAACCATCATTTGCATCCCTAATGGTACTCCATTATTTTGCAGGGACCAGTCATCCCTCGATCAAAATAAGATCGCCGATCCTGGATGTGCATTTGCATCCGCGATTCGGTCTAACCTGGAACCTTGTAGCTGACTTTGGCATATTGGGATCAACTATCTTAGCAGTCGTTACCCATGGTACCACTGATGTGCAACATGGTCACACAATCTACCACGATCGGACCGTCACCATCTACCCAGGTATTCCATTTTTAACCCTCTCGCCTTCTCTTTCATTGTTGTACTAGTAGTATACTTTGTAATACTAGTAGGAGTACTTTTTACCTTCGAGGACGCGTATAGCTAGCTAGGCCCTTTAAGACTTGAACCCACTAGGTACCACCATTTCTGTTTTTCCATGTCTTACTATCTCATCCATGTAGCCAAGAGTGGCTATATATAATAAGCCGATTATTTTACTTCCTCTATACCGGAGTAGTACTATTTGCTGCACAGTATTACTGACCGCCATATTTGAGCACAACATTATTATAGATGGACCTTGACTATGTACGTCACCATGTGTCCAGATCTGGGATGCCGCGTGTACCAGATGAACGGCACCGAGTTCCACCCCCGTGATGCTACGTGGGTGCCGAGGAACACTCTTGCAGAGTACTCGCTTTTCATTGGCGACAGCTACCCCATTGTGAAGAGGATGCCACCTTCCGTGCACGACACGGAAGGCCTTCCATTCATGAAGCATGGTTGTGTCTTCAGTGCGCACTGCCGGATGAACGACATGCTGGGACACGCTATCCCTGATTTATGCCGCTTCAGCTTGGATGAGTCTCCATCGTGTGGAACCGGACTAGAAAGCTGCGACAATGATTCCTGTTGCCCACCGCTATGGATCGTGCCATCCATGAAGAACACCTGGGACTGGAACCTGGAGGAGGACATGTAGCCCATCTATAACGTGTAAGTGGAGTACGGTAATTGTGAAGGGTAGCGCTGTGAATATATGTAGACTAGTCGTGCACAAATTTATCACATTAATTGGAGATGAACTTGTGTGGCATACTGGCATTTGTCCTTTAGAATTTATTACTAGTAAATGTGTTATGTGTACGTGCAACTTGTGTGGTTGTTGCACGGGCTCCAACACGCTCTTTGAGAAAAAAAGGTGGCACAACTTTGGATATACGTGACGTGGCGGCATCATACAGTAGCATCGTTCGCTATAGTTGTAGTACACTCCTACTAGGACGACAACTCCTATAAAACCTTGCACTTGGCTCTTTGCCTCTTCGGGAGGTTCAACAGTGCATACTCGTGTGAACCTTGCACTCGGCTCTTCGCCTCTTCGGAAGGTCCAACAATGATGATACTACAGTACAATATGCTTCTGGCAATCTGACACCAATTGAACTACTACACATCCACCGCGAGGGCGAGGGCGAGGGCGAGGGAGAGTGAGAGGGAGAGGGCGTTGTAGTCAAAACCCTCTTCCCGTCTTGCGAACCACCGTGCGCATGGGCGAGGGAGAGGCGTAGTAAGCAAGCGTCTCCTCGTTCGGTGAATTGACGGGACACATCAAAGCAGTACTAGTACTAGTAGTGGTAGTCCATACTGCGTCCTTTCCGATTACTATGGCTTAATTTGAAACGGGAAAAATACACTGGCGGTCAACGTATGTAACAATACGCTCTTTACGGTCACTATATATAGTTTTGTGGCAATTATACAATCACTAGCTCATCGTAGAGCACCGTATTGCACCCTACTGACTGGACACATAGTCAACGTGGCACTTTGTTGACTGGTTAAATTGTCACCTGGTTTCTGGGTCCCACCTGTCAGTTGGCAGAGCAAAGAATTCAGTTAAACAAAACTTTACGCAGGCGCGACACGAGTCCAACCCTTGTGCGCGAACCGCCCTGGCTGTGTATGTGAGTGCATGCACGTGTCCTCCCTCGGTCTTCCAACAAAGAGTGTACATCGGCTATAAAACAAAGAGTGTAGTATATGATGTACATCTACACTTCCAATGCATTTAGCCTTTAATCTAAATCGATGTTGATTGACAAATGCACCAACTTGTGCTGTAGGTATAGGCTACATGTCTATCCTTAATTATAGCATGCAACAGCCTTCATTTAATCTTCTTATCTCAATGGTCGCATGCACACATAAGTTTGCTACTTTTGGGCATTAATTATGCCCTAGGCAATGTGTAAATCTCTAAATGTATAGTCTTTCAGGGGCGCATGGAGTAGGTTGAGCACTTGAGCGTGAGCATGTGTGTTGTGTCGTGTGTTGTGTGCCACATGGGTGCGTGAGTGTTGCGTGCGTCCATGTGTACGTGTGAGTGTTGCATGTTGCATGCATGCATGCGTGCATGGGGCTTACTCCCTACCATTGACATGTTCATATTTCAAGCTTCCTCTGTTCCCTCCATATGGTGATACTCCCTCTATTCCCAAATAGTATGTAGTAAAAGCCTCCCTTTGTTCCCAAATACGGAGTATTTGTCTTTCTACAGATTTCAACAAGTGACTAGGTACGGAGCAAAATGAGTGAAGTGAGCGTAGAGGCATAGGGATACTATAGAAAGGAAGTCCTCGCGATCCATTATTCTCCATCTCGGTCGGAGAGAACTATTCAACTAGTCTTTGCAGTGAAGTGACAATACACGCTGCAGCAGATGGGACACGTAATTAATAAGCTGAACCAGCGTGTTGGTGTTACTAAATCAGCCTTACTCAGTACTGCCATCATGTTTGCCAGTAGAGCACGCTTCCGCAAATACGCCTACGCACATCTGTCCTCCATTAACTGACATATGGGCCATGTTGTGGTAGACCCACATGTCATCGGTGTAACTATTTACACTCTGAAGGACGGTATATCCTGGTAGTAGTACTAGTAGAATTGAGATTGAATGCACTTTCTTCCCAGTCTTCCACTCTTCTTCCTCCTCTCTTCCCCATCCTTGGCCGCACACCATTTACCCCCGCTCACTGCTCGCCCGCCCGCACCATCTTCCTTGGTAACTCGCGCGTACCATATTCCCCCCGCTCACTGCTCGGCCACACGAGGAGAAGCTTCTTCGCTCGCCCGCCCGAATCCACTTCCCCGCTGGCTCGCAGGCACCTAAAACCCCAATGGCACAACCGACTGACACGCAGAGCCGCGATTGGAATTCCCTCCCCGATGTTCTCTTGGAGCAGATCTGTAGTCGTATGGACCTACTCAGCACCGTCCGTCTGGCCGCATGCTCGGTGTCTTTGTACCATCTACTCATCTGCAACCGGCCGGCTCTTTTCAAGACACCCTGCTTGCTTATGCCCGATCCTCGGCGGTGGCGCAGACACCGACTTGACGATCCTACGAAGGTTGTTGTGGTGCCCCTCGACATGCTACCACTACCTGTCCACCTGTCCTTCATGCGCGACCACTACTGGGCGGGAATGAAGGCCAACTGGATCATCCTCATCCACCACACCGGTAGTCCGTGGAGTCTCGTGGATATCTACACCCAGCGAGAGATCACCCTTCCATCGTTGCATACCGCCGCCATCAAGCCTCGCAGCCCACCGGACACTCCTGCCTACTACGCACAAGACGCGTCAAGCTTTTGGCTCGACCCTTGTTTCCAGAAAGTTGTAATCTGCGAAGTGCCCACACCATCAGAAGACTACATGGATTGCAAGCTCATTGCCTTGTTCAACATGGGATTAGTCTATCTGTAATCCAGTCACCATATATGGTTATGGCTCCTCATCAATCCTGTTGAGGCAAAATTTATGTCTGATGCTATAGTGCACGATGGCATCGTTTGCGCGGTCGACGCACAGATTTGCTACCTATACTGGTGGAATCTATCGTCGTGTAATTGTTCTATCTCATCTCGTCTTTACCTTATGAATACGACTTCCTATTCATTTGTTACAAAATTAGAATGCATAGCATGTCTATAACCACATCATTGCTATATGTTCCTCTCATTTCCTAGATTTTTATGACCACACATGTTATTGTTAGAGTTGATATGAGAACAATTGGCATCAAATGATTGTTAGAATACATATTATGAGCATAACATCATGATTGCTATATGTTACTCTCATTTACAAGATTTTTATAACAACGCATGTTATTTCTTAGAGTTGATATGAGAACAGTAGCAGTAAGTGCTATGGTAGAATATGAGTAGGCGCTGTCATAGGTGTTTTCCTCTCATTGTTACATGTTGTTTGAACCATGACACATTGCTAGAATATGAAAGCCATTGGCTTATTTTTTAACTTGGGGTATGATTATGACCACGGCATTGAAATTCTCTGTCTATGATATGTGTCACTGTTATAATAATCTTAATTCCACACATACTCTGAACATGATTGTTTATTTTTGTCCTTTTGGTCTCCAATTTGAATTGTTGCAGCAGACGCAAATGCGCCGGCCTTCATGATTCCAGGACCTGGAATCAGACCAGCCGATGGGTGGTGGTTTATCGCTCGTTCAGCTGACGGCAGTCATTTAATGCTCATTCGCACGTACAATGCGTGGGGCGTTCGTGACATTGATGGCTATGGATGCTTCATGTTCGAGAAAGATCCCAGCTCTGTTGGGCCAGGCGTATTCAACTGGAGGCGGGTTTACAGCCTCGGCAACCACTCATTGTTCCTCGGGCTCAATTATCTGATCATCCAACCAATCATCGATCATATCATCGGCGATGATTACTGTGCTATGCAACTTCCATTTGTGAGGGGGGGTGTGTTTACACATCATACCATGGGTTTCATGAATCACCATATCCAGAGATTCGTCGACACAGCTTGTTGCCAGATAATCTTCAGTGTGTGAAACGCATCAAGCTTCCATGCGATGGATGGCTTTTGCAAACCCGACATGCGGCGATGTGGTTCATGCCAACAGCAAATATGCACAACTTGATTCGTGCTGATATCTAGACTAAGCCCTGTATTCTGCTGCTGTAGCACGACCCTCTTTTGTTGGATATTATGTATTGTTGTTAGTTTGAAGCACTCCTCTGGTTTGAAGGATAGATACCTTCCTGGGATCAAGTGCATCCTAACTCACCCGCATAGGATGTACTTATAATGATGATGGAGATGCTGTGCAGAAGCCATATATATATATATATATATATATATATATATATATATATATATATATATATATATCAGTTAGGCTTCAAGTGCGTACTTGTTAGTTAAACCTATGTATAAATTGTGACACTAAAAACGAATAGTAAGTAGTACAGTAGCAGTACTAGTATACGTCGGTAAAATTATTCATCATGTCCACACATTGAATTGACGTGACAACATGCTGCGCGTGAGGTGACACAAGAATCCCGACGGCGTGTTCGGGTATTCTAGACTTCAGATTTGGAGTACCACTTATCTGTCGAAATCTTTCATCATTCACTTAAAACAGTCGATTGATCACACATTGAGTACCATAGAACTAGAATTACCGATGCAAGTCGGAGAAGGATTGGCCGGTGCTCCCAGCTGGCGTCAAGTTCGATCCCTCGGATCAGGAGCTGATCGAGCACCTTGAGGCCAAAATGAGTGCTGACAGCGCAAGATTTCAGTCTCTCATCGATTTGTTCATACCAACCATCGACAGCGAGCACGACATATGCTACACCCAACCTGAGAAACTTCCAGGTAAGACACCGATCGGCCGTCTACTTGCACAAACATATTCCTTTGTTTATCGCTCTATTTTTCTTTTTAGACGCAGACCTGGTGAAGCAATTACAATTTGACAGATAATAAAAAGTGAAACAAGTGACTGCAACATGCCAAAGATGTTATGAAAATGCCAACTAGGTACACTAAAACTTGTATTCCACAATACTCCAGGTATCACACTGAGTGGCCTAAGGAAGCATTTCTTCCAGCGCAATTCCAGGGCGTTCAAATGGGGCACGTGGACGTGTCGCAAGATACAGTCGGAGTGCGGCATGCACATGATGTGGCACACGACCGTCAATACCTTGCCGGTGATGGTCAACGGCCGGCAGACGGGCAGCAAAAATGGTTCTGGTGCTACACACCAACAAGAACTTTGACCAGCAGAGGACCAACTGGGTGATGCACCAGTACCACCTCGGGGACCTCGAGCAAGAGAAGGAGCAGGAGCTGGTCCTTTGCAAGATTTTCTACCTGACGAACACTAGGGCCAGGAGTAAAACGATTATAAGTTAGTTTGGTATTGGTAGTTGTACTACCTAGTCGTCCGCAAGTTGGTATTGTTGTTAACGATCTTTTGGTATGTACTTGCATTTGCTTCCAACCATCATGCCGAGGGTCGACGTGGATATAAAGCTGAATCATTTGTTTCGAAATGAATTTTCATGCACCTGATTTTTATTTGATGGGTAGCATAAGCACCCGCCGTTCTAATTCCCAGTTCTCCAATTTTTTCAAAACAAGTGCATGCACTAATTATCATGATAAAAAAACAATATCCGTGCTGCATCCCAGTTATTAGTCTGTACTTGCAGAATTCTCTTGTTTATTGAGCACGTATATTGTTTTTTCAGGTCAAGCAAGTTTCAACTGGGTTGTAGACTGCCCAGGGTTGGTTTTGTTTTTAACAGGCCCAGCTATGGCACTCCGGCTCAGAGCGACCGGTTTACCATGCATTGCCAGCCCAGAGACCATGTCTTCTGGCAACACACAACAACTTGGTACAGAAAAACAACCGCTTTATTGATGCTAGCGGAACAAAGTTTACATATCAACAGCGGTCGAGGCCAAGCGGCACACTCGGTGCGGCTAAACAATATTTACATTATTTAGTAAACATAAAGGGGCCTCGATACGAACAACTACGTGGCAGCGGAATAACATTGTGGCGGAAGCTCCATATCACAGGGACACCAATGTGGACACGATCTAGACTCGAACAATGCTCCTCTCCAACAATACTTTCTTGAAATCTGGCATGACACGCCAAGTCAGTACATTGAATGTACTTGCAAGCTCACAACAGGCATAATCATAATGACAAACAATATCATGATATTTAACCAATTATTAGTAATGCAACACCATATGTCAACATGATGTGATCATGCTCGAGCGTCCCTTGGGACAGCTTACCAACTGTGATCATCTCTGGATCACAAACACACCACCAAAGTGGTCTTTCTCAAGAACAACTTGTGATCCTTACGGCGATCACAACCACGGCCTTCATTTGTTCCCAAATGCCTCGATGGCCTTTCTGGCATCCATCAACAATGCAAAGTTCATAGCTTAGTGTGCAATTTTTATTAAACGTTGACTCATGGTGGGACCTACTACGAGGTGTCCGTGACCGTGGACTCGGCTATCGATAGATTACACACTCTACAGAGGTAGCACACTATACCCACACCACGGAACCCATGGCCTCGCACTCCCATTCGGGTGGACCAACGGCATTCTGACAAAACCATTCCATTGCCACAGCACTCTCCCGGCCACTCCGACCCAAATCCCCAACGGCCTGATCCTGGGTGGCCCCGTGTCTACCAAAGACACCCCGACCACCGTCATGGTGAAAACACTCCCACTAGGGGACTCGGTACCATAATCTCATCAACGAGCACACAAGATTATCCAGCTTACCGGGTCAGGGCAAGCATGGCATAACCTTCCCTAGTTGGAGGCACCGACCAGAGGCCATGTCAATGGACCGAATCAAGGCCTTCCCACAAAGGCAAATGTGGTTGCACTGGAAAGTAACTCGATTCAGCAGCACCATGACCCAGTCAACGGTATATTCAAGTTGAGTTATATTCAGGTTCAACTTTAAACTAAGAATGACCGGTGTCATAGCATGCCATGAAATGCAAAACAACACATGCATCATATAATGATAAAAATGACCGATGTCATCCATATACACACCAAGCATAAACGTCAACAACTCATATTACTCTACTTCTCAAAATGACTCACAACTTAACCGAAATATTTTCCAACAAGTTTTATTAATTTCTTACGCAAGAAAGTAACTCCGCTAAATTTCTCATATCCTTGACAAAAATATTTCACTATCAACAACTCTTAATTTCTTTATCACTAAGTCGGGTTCAAACATTCTGTAAGACAAGTAATATGATTAAACAAGTATTTAACAGAATATTTTCTAACAAATTTTTATCAATCTAAGAAGGCAAAAACAAAGCTTTAAATAATTACTAACATGCATAACAAAATTATTTCTAACATCACCAAATAAATCTTAACTTGGTTTATCCACTAAACTAGTTTCAATCATTCTGTAAATCAAGCATAACAACTAACCAATATTTAACAGAATACAAATAACTCAATAATTATTTAAATGCATGGATTAATCATTTCATTCAAGTAAGAAAATCACAAATATTGAAATGACACCATGAAAATGTTGTTGTGGCTTGCCTTAGTGCAGATGAGGTTCACAAGCCTTCTGGTGATCCTCAAGACAAGCCTCACCCTCTGAAAATAAATTTAAACACAAAAAGAAAATATCAAGAACACTTCTGAAAATCACCAGAAATTCTAAACATCTCAGAAAAATATCATCTTTGGTGAGCTACTAGATTTCTTATCAAAGAACACAATGCAAAAAGAATCAATTCATTTGGACTTATGGTTGCAGAGTTATAACTGTTTGAAGTGTTATGTAAATTCAAATGAATTTGAATAAAAAGAAACAGACTGGGGGGGACGTCGAAGGCGTAAAGCCCAAGGGTGCCACCACTCGTACCGCTTCACGCGTGTACAGAGTGGCTGACTAGCGGGCCCCGCTAGTCAGGTGGGGGAAGGGGGGAGAAAGAAACATAGAAGGCCGCGGCTTCGCCAGAGCTCTCGCCGGCGGCGACTGCTCCTTGGCCCAAACGAGAGGGAGGGATTGAGAGAGGGGACGATGGCGCACCTGCCCGTACCCGTAGTGTGGCTAGGGGTGGTCGGACGGCATCGGAAACAAGCTCGCAAGCGGAGGCAGAACGCGGAGGTTGCCGGAGTTGAGGAAGACGGCGAACGGAGGCCACTCCAGGTGCTCCATGCGGGCGAGACGGCCTCACCAGAGAGAGGCGGTAGCCTTGGAGGGGTTGCCCTGGCCTGGGAGGGGCTAGAGCTCCCGCGGCGTCCAGAGGGGATTACCGGCGAGCTCGAGCTCGGGGACGGCGGCCCAAGGCCTGCCCGGCCGGGCTACAGCTTCCTACGCAGTCGTGGAGTGTGTGGGAGTGCTGGATGGGGCTCGAGGAGACTGGGGTGGTCTTATTTATAGGCGAGCAGCGAGGGGGCTTCGAGCTCCGCCGGTGGCCACCTGTCCACGGCGCCCGACGACGAGCGGCATTAGTGAGAGGGGAGAAGGCGACGGAGGTCACACGGCCACTCTTGGAGGACGGAGACGAGCACAGGATCAAGAGGAAAGGCGACGAGCACAATGCAGAGCGCACTGTGGCGTTGACCGGACCGTGCCCGTGCTCTCTGCGGTGAGCTCCAGTCTCGGCGAGCGCCAGGGAGGAGTTATAGATGTGGAGACGATGATGGTGGCGACGTTTGGCATGCTCGGGCAGGTGAGGGAAGCGAGCACGCGCGAACAGAGCGTTCGACGGCAACCAGAGCGCGTCTACACGCATGCATGGCATCGTGGACACGCGTGGTCACCGCACAAACTATCTCCTCAAGCCAGCCTTCGTCCAAAAATCATGTCTGGCATGTTGTTCGTGGTGGTTTTGAAGTTTACCATGGTTTGGTTTGGATCGAGGTGCAGTAGAGAGGATTTTACAAACCAGGTAAGTTTTTGACCAGTAACTTTGAACAGTTACTGTGGTCAAACAGCTGGGAGATTGAGGCTGTGCTTTGGAGGCTAGTTATAAGTTATTAAGGTAAAGATGCACAAGAAAGTTTAGGTCAAATGGAGCAAGTAAAATTGTAGTTGCTGTAGAAATCACCATTTTTGTCCAGAACAAAAAATATTTTCTGTAGCAAAAATATTCCAAAAAGTGATGAAATATTTTTGGTGAGGAAGGTGCCCTAGGGTTCACAGAATATTTGTGAATTATCTCAGATTTTTCTGAGCCATAAAAATTGGGTTGCTTTGAAGCAAACAGATCTGGCATAGGGTTTTTGAGAGAAAATGAATATTTTTCATTTAAGAAAAATATTCCAAAGATTATTTTGGGGTGGATCAGAAGTGAAATGACGATTTAGGAGGGAAGTGAAGCACTTGGGTGAAAGCCAAAGATGCCCAAGTGTTTAAGTCCATATGAAAAGATTCAAGAATTCCAAGTTTCAGAAAATTTTCAAATGAAAATTCAAGCAGATAAGAGAGGGCAAAAACCAGGCTGTCACAAATCTCCCCCACTTAGAATGAATCTTGTCTTCGAGATTCGGTTGCTTGGGAAAACCACTCTGGATAGTGATCCCTAGGGAATTCTTCCTGCTCCCAAGTAGCTTCTGACTCTGTGTGATGATCCCACTGAACCTTGTAAAATTTTCTGACTTTACTGTGAGTGACCCTTTCCATCTGATCCAAATTTTGAACGGTCTCTCTTCATAAGTTAAATCTTTTGCCAATTCTATCTCAGTCATTGCAGCCCTTTTCTCAGGCGGGGTTATGCATCGTCTCAATTGCGAAACATGGAACACGTTGTGTATGTCTGCCAATCCAGGGGGTAGTTCCAATTGATATGCAACCGTACCTACTCGAGACATAATCAGAAATGGACCAATGAATCTGGGTGCCAGCTTTCCACGAGTCTGAAATCTCTTGACTCCTTTCATAGGGGTGACTGGGAGGTATACGTGTTCTCCGGGTTCAAAACTGACCAGCCGATGCTTTGCATCATAATAACTCTTATGTCGAGATTTGGCCAATTGTAGTCTGTCTCTGATTCCATAACTTATTTCTCAGCTTACAGCATGAGATCCGTTCCGAAGATACGGCTATCTCCAGTCTGAGACCAATTTAGAGGAGTGCGGCACTTGCGGCCATACAGAGCTTCATATGGTGACATCTTTAGACTGGTTTGGAAACTGTTGTTATAAGAGAACTCGGCATATGGCAAGCAATCTTCCCATTTAGCTCCTTTGGCTAACACACAGGCTCGCAACATATCTTCGAGTATTTGATTTACCCGCTCTGTCTGTCCATCTGTCTGAGGGTGATAGGCAGTACTATATTTCAGTGCTGTTCCCAGGGCTTGATGGAGACTGGACCAAAAAGCGGAGGTAAACAAAGAACCTCGGTCAGAAGTGATAGTTCGGGGTACTCCATCCAGACTGACTATTATGGACACATACATCTGTGCACATTCATCGGCCCTGTATCTGGTGCTGATCGGAATGAAGTGAGCAACCTTGGTTAGGGTGTCTATTATAACCGAGATTGCATCCTTGCCTCGCTGAGTCGTAGGCAATCCTGTGATGAAATCCATGCAAACGTCATCCCATTTCCACTGTGAAACTGGCAGCGGTTGGAGGAGTCCGGCTGGCTTCTAATGATCTGCTTTCACCTTGTTACATATGTCGCAACAGGCTACGAAATAGGCAATGTCTTGCTTCTTTCCCTCCCACCAGAATATTTGGCTGAGATTGTCATACATTTTCGTACCTCCCGACTGAATAGAATATGCGGATTCGTGTTCTTCTGACATGATTTTCTTCTTCAAGTCCGGTTGATTTGGCACACAAATGCGTTCACGAAATCGGAGGGTACCAAATTTGTCCTTGGAGAAGTCAGGGGCCTGCTTTGCCATCTGGCCCTCAGCACGTCTTTGTAGATTGGCGTCAGCTGGCTGGGCCTTGCGGATCTCCATCTCAAGTGTGGGGGTAACTTCCAAAATATTAGCGAGGCCAGCATCCATGATGACCAAGTTGAGCTGAGCGATCTCCTCTTGAAGTTCGGTAGGCAATGATTTTAACATGACATTTAAGCTGACGGGCTTTCGACTGAGCGCGTCGGCAATGACGTTGGCCTTGCCTAGATGGTAATTTTTTACAAGGTCATAATTCTTGACCAACTCTAACCATCTTCGCCGACGGAGATTTAAATCTGGCTGAGTGAAGATGTACTTGAGGCTTTTGTGGTCGGTAAAAATTTGGCACCTTTTTCTAGTGAGGTAGTGTCTCCAAATTTTAATGCATGAACCACTGCAGCCAATTCCAAATCATGAGTAGGATAATTTCCCTCATGGGGTCGGAGCTGTTGCGATGCATATGCTACTACCTTGCTGTCTTGCATCAACATGCAACCAATACCTTGTCTGGAGGCATCGCAGTACACATCAAAACTGCGATAAATGTCTGGAAGAGTCAATACAGGTGCGGTTGTCACACGTATCTTCAGCTCATTAAAACTCTTCTCACAATCCTCTGTCCACTTAAACTTCGTATCCTTTTTGAGCAGCTCCGTCATGGGTTTAGAAATTTTGGAGAACCCTTCAATAAAACAACGATAGTATCCAGCTAATCCAAGGAAACTCCGGATTTGGGTCACGGTCGTGGGCGGTACCCAATCGAGCACACCCTTTACTTTGCTCGGATCCACGGCTATACCTTTGAGGGATAGTACATGTCCGAGAAACCCAACTTTCTTGAGCCAAAATTCGCACTTACTGAACTTGGCGTACAACTGATGGTCGCGGAGCCATTGTAGTACTGCTCGGAGGTGATCCTTGTGCTCCTCTTCACCCTTGGAGTAAATGAGGATGTCATCAATGAAGACTACCACAAATTTGTCGAGGAAGTCCATAAATACTTTGTTCATCATATGCATGAATAAAGCAGGGGCATTGGTGAGACCAAAGGACATCACGGTATATTCGTAAAGGCCGTACCAAGTAGTCAATGCGGTCTTAGGAATATCTTCCTTTTTAATCTTAAGCTGATGATAGCCGGTCCGTAAATCGATTTTTGAGAATACCTTATCCCCACTGAGCTGGTCAAACAGATCATCAATCCTTGGCAGCGGGTATTTATTTTTTATGGTGATCCCATTCAGCTGGCGGTAATCTATGCACATACAGAGACTACCATCCTTTTTGCCCACGAAAATTGTAGGTGATCCCCATGGTGGAGAGCTGGGACGAATATAACGTTTCTGGAGTAATTCGTCAAGCTGTTTCTTTAGCTCCACTAATTCTGATGAGGGCATCTGGTAATACTTCTTGTATAATGGTGCGGTTCCGGGCACAAGATCTATGGCAAACTCCAGTTCCCGATCTAGTGGCATGCCTGGCAGTTCTTCCGAAAACACATCAGGGTACTCACTAACCACAGGGATTAATTCCAATTCAACCACAGCGATGCAATCTAGTTCTGTCTTGGGTATATTGTTGTGAGCGTAGAACTTGGTAAGTTGCACATTCTTCATTGGCTCAAACTTTCGCTTTTGTTGTCGTTGTTAACAGGCCTATTATCTTCTATAAGCTTGTGCTCCTGTTTAGGAATGAAAGCCTTGTTCACCAGAGTTTGGAAGTCTGTGAAATCAAGCATATTGAGAGTACACTGTAGTTGTGGATTTAGACCTCCAAGAAATCTGTCAATTCTTCTTTCTTCGGTGGCCACGTCATGAAGAGAGTAATGGGCCAGATGATTGAATTGTTGCAAATATTCTACCACAGACTAATTTCCTTGGATGAGTGCAAGAAATTCACATTGCTTAGTATTCATAACTCCAGTAGGGATATGATATTTTCGGAATCGATCCTTAAACTTTTCCCAAGTGATTTCCTCGTCAGCCGGTCACATGGCCTTTGTATTTTCCCACCATATGGCAGCTGCGCCCTCAAGATAATGGGTGGCAAAGGGAACTTTATCTTTTCCTTCAGTACGAGCAATCTCAAGATTTTTCTACATTGTGCACAACCAATCGTCTGCATCCAATGGGTCAAGAATCTGACTAAAGCTGGGTGGATTGGTCCTCTGAAAATCGGACAACTTTGAGTGATGACCATTCTAATTTCCATTCTGTCCAACCATAGCTTGAACACTTCTCAATATTTCAATCAGATCATTGTTCCTTTTCTCTTCAAACATACGCAGAATTTGCTCGGTGGAGGGAGGATCAGGCGGTGGAGGTGGTGGCTGAATGTACGGCTCGGGAGAATGTCCTGCCTGTCATGCCGAACGACGAATAGGAGTTCTCTCACAAACGTTGCTACTGCTGCCTCCCCGCGTCATCCTATTGTGAATTTTTCGCAAGACAACACAATCGAGATGAGAAACACCCAAGAATAAAATTGGGGAAAAGCCAGCGACAAATCCCGAAAGAAAGCAGAAGAGCGAAAAAATAGGGCGAATAAAGTCTCAACATTATTATACATAGACTCATACATGAAAAATAAACAACATGACTGGTTCACTACTCTCATACATGCAACAAAACATCATGACTCGTACGACTACATCCATACATCATCCAGACAATTGCGAATACTCAAAGATACTACTACTCTGCTAGTGCTGCGGTGTCCTCCCCTGAAGCAGTCTCGGATCCCGAACTGACGTGGTTAACGAAAACCTCCGGGTTAAAGTTAACACGACTGCGCTGCCTCGAGGGCTCTCCCTTAGGGGCAGGGGTAGGATGAAGCATCGGGGCTACAGGGGTAGCGAGAAGTGAGACCCACTCGGCAGGAGTACTGAGAGGGTTCACGGCCGAGATGCCTGTCCTACTCGGGGGAGTAACCGGTGAAATAGGGGAGCTACAACTGACTGGGACATAAGGGGTAAATCCTAGTTAAGAAAGAGTAGTGGCGGATCTAGAAGTGACCAAAGTAGTGGCTAAGGCAGTACGAGCACGAGTCAGCTCTCGAGCCAGCTCTTGGATCATGAGATAGCTAGCAGTGACATAACGAGCAAGGTGGCTAGCAACACTATCAGACTCCGGATCAATGAGAGGGAAACGGACACGACCGTTGTCGTGCAGAGATGGGTAGTAGTAGAAACCTGGGTGGTTCTGCATTTGGACCTCGTTGTAGCGAAGCTCGACAAGGACCGTGAATGCAGCAAACTGGACAGCCTAAGAAGCGGTGGAGGCATAACCACTCCGAGAAGTGCGAGTGTAAGAGATGGAATCGGAACTGGTGCGCAGAGTGACCACTGCTAGATGCTCCCGGTACACACGATAGACAGGGTCGTCTCCGAGAGGGTACAGCCGACGCCACACATTGCGAAGGAGGTGCGGTGACGTGTACGGCATCTGCTGCAACTGGCACGGATACGACACCGAAGCCATCTACACCCACAACCATTAGCAGGTTAGCACAAAAAAATATAAACCGAATGCATGCAACGAAACAATCAGCACAAATTAATACCGGCACTCAACTTAAACTCGTATCTAACGTCCAGTTAACACGTCGCAGTCTAGCGTGGCCTACAGTCAGCGCGGCTCTGATACAAAGCGTTGTGGCACTCCGGGTCAGAGCGACCGGTTTACCATGCATTGCCAGCCCAGAGGCCATGTCTTCTGGCAACACAAAACATCTTGGTACAGAAAAACAACCGCTTTATTGATGCTAGCGGAACAGAGTTTACATTACAACAGCTGTCGAGGCCAAGCGGCACACTCGGTGCGGCTGAACAATATGTACAATATTTAGTAAACATAAAGGGGCCTCGATCCGAACAACTACGTGGCAGCGGAATAACGTCGTGGTGGAAGCTCCATATCATAGGGACACCGATGTGGACACGATCTAGACTCGAATAGCGCTCCTCTCCAATGATACTTTCCTGAAATCTGGCATGACACGCCAGGTCAGAACATTGAATGTACTTGCAAGATCACAATAGGCATAATCATAATGACAAACACTGTCATGATATTTAACCAATTATTAATAATGCAACACTATATTTCAACATGATGTGATCATGCTCGAACGTCCCTCGGGACAACTTACCAACTGTGATCATCTCTGGATCACAAACACCCCACCAAAGTGGTCTTTCTCAAGAATAACTCGTGATCCTTACGGCGATCACAACCACGACCATCATTTTGTCCCAAATGCCTCGATGGCCTTTCTGCCATCCATAAACAATGCAAAGTTCATAGCTTAGTGTGCAATTTTTATTAAACGTTAACTCATGGTGGGACCTACTATGAGGTGTCCGTGATCGTGGCTTAGCTATCGGTAGATTACACACTCTGCAGAGGTAGCACACTGTACCCACACCGCGGAACCCATGGCCTCGCACTCCCATTCGGGTGGACCAACGGCATTCCAACAAAAACCTTCCATTGCCACAGCACTCTCCCGGCCACACCGACCCAAATCCCCCACGGGCTGGTCCTGGGTGCCCCCCTGTCTACCAAAGACACCCTGACCAACTTCATGGTCAAAACACTCCCACTCGGGGACTCGGTACCGTAATCTCATCAATGAGCACACAAGATTATGCTTGCTTACCGGGCCAGCGTAAGCACGGCATAACCTTCCCTAGTTGGAGGCACCGGCCAGAGGCCATGTCAATGGACCGAATCAAGGCCTTCCCACAAAGGCAAATGTGGTTACACTGGAAAGAAACTCGATTCAGCGGCACGATGACCCAGTCAACGGTATATTCAAGTTGAGTTATATTCAGGTTCAACTTTAAACTAAAAATGACCGGTGTCATAGCATGCCATGAAATGCAAAACAACAAATGAATCATATGATGATAAAAATGACCGATGTCATGCATATACACACCAAGCATAAATGTCAACAACTCATATTACTCTACTGCTCAAAATGACTCACAACTTAACCAAAATATTTTGCAACAAGTTTTATTAATATCTTACGCAAGAAAGTAACTCCGATAAATTTCTCATATCCTTGACAAAAAGATTTCACTATCAACAACTCTTAATTTCTTTATCACTAAGTCGGGTTCAAACATTCTTTAAGACAAGTAATATGATTAAACAAGTATTTAACAGAATATTTTCTAACAATTTTTTATCAATCTAAGAAGGTAAAAACAAAGCTTTAAATAATTACTAACATGCATAACAAAATTATTTCTAACATCACCAAATAAATCTTAACTTGCTTTATCCACTAAACTAGTTTCAATCATTCTTTAAATCAAGCAAAACAACTAACAGAATACAAATAACTCTATAATTATTTAAATGCATGGATTAATCATTTCATTCAAGTAAGAAAATCACAAATATTGAAATGACACCATGAAAATGTTGTTGTGGCTTCCTTAGTGCGGATGAGGTTCACAGGCCTTCTGGTGATCCTCAGGACAAGCCTCACCCTCTGAAAATAAATTTAAACACAAAAAGCAAATATCAAGAACACTTCTAAAAATCATATTTTGTGAGCTGCTAGATTTCTTATCAAAGAACACAATGCAAAAAGAATCAATTCATTTGGACTTATGGTTGAAGAGTTATAACTATTTGAAGTGTTCTGTAAATTCAAATGAATTTGAATAAAAAGAAACAGACTGGGGGGTGACGTCGAAGGGGTAAAGCCCAGGGGCGCCACCACTCGTACCGCTTCGCGCGCGTCAAAGTGGCTGACTAGCGGGCCCTGCTAGTCAGGTGGGGGAAGGGGGAGAAAGAAACAAAGAAGGTCGCGGCTTCGCCGGAGCTCTTGCCGGCGACGAGGACCCCTTGGCCCAAATGAGAGGGAGGGATTGAGAGAGGGGACAATGGCGCACCTGCCCGTACCCGTAGCGTGGCTAGGGGTGGTCGTACGGCGTCGGAAACAAGCTCGCAAGCGGAGGCAGAACGCGGAGGTTGCCGGAGTTGAGGAGGACGGCGAACGGAGGCAACTCCAGGGGCTCCAAGCGGGTGAGACGGCCTCACCGGAGAGAGGCAGAAGCCCTGGCCTGGGAGGAGCTAGAGCTCCCGCCACATCCATAGGGGATGGTGGCCCGAGGCCTGCCCGACCGGGCTACGGCTTCCTACGCAGTCGTGGAGTGTGTGGGTGTGCTGGATGGTGCTCGAGGAGACTGGGGTGGCCTTATTTATAGGCGAGCAGCGAGGGGGCTTCGGGCTCCACCGGTGGACACCTATCCACGGCGCCCAGCGACGAGCGGCGTCAGTGAGAGGGGGAGAAGGCGACGGAGGTCACGCGGCCACTCTTGGCGGACGGAGACGAGCACACGATCAAGAGGAAGGCGACAAGGACAGTGTAGAGCGCACTGTGGCGTTGACCGGACCATGCCCGTGCTCTCTGCGGTGAGCTCCGGCGTCGGCGAGTGCCAGGGAGGAGTTAAAGACGTCGAGACGATGATGCTGGCGCGGTTTGGCATGCCCGGGCAGGCGAGGAAATTGAGCACACGCGAACAGAGCATTCGGCGGCACCAAGAGCACATCGACACGCATGCCTGGCATTGTGGACACGCGTGGTCACCGCGTGAACTATCTCCTCAGGCCAGCCTTCGTCCAAAAATCATCTCTGGCATGTTGTTCGTGGTGGTTTTGAAGTTTACCACGGTTTGGTTTGGATCTAGGTGCAGTAGAGAGGATTTTACAAACCAGGTAAGTTTCTGACGAGTAACTTTGAACAGTTATTGTGGTCAAACGGCTGGGAGATTGAGGTTGTGCTTTGGAGGCTAGTTATAAGTTACTAAGGTAAAGATGCACAAAAATGTTCAAGTCAAATGGAGCAAGTAAAATGGTAGTTGCTGTAGAAACCACCATTTCTGTCCCGAACAGAAAATATTTTCTGTAGCAAAAATATTCCAAAAAGTGATGAAATATTTTCACTCAGGAAGGTGCCCTAGGGTTCACAGAATATTTGTGAATTATCTCAGATTTTTCTGAGCCATAAAAATTGGGGTTGCTTTGAAGCAAACAGATCTGGCTTAGGGTTTTTGACAGAAAATGATGATTTAGGAGGGAAGTGAAGCACTTGGGTGAAAGCCAAACATGCCCAAGTGTTTAAGGCCATATGAAAAGATTCAAGAATTCCAAGTTTCAGAAAATTTTCAAACGAAAATTCAAGCAGATAAGAGAGGGCAAAAACCAGGCTGTCACACCAGCCCACGACAACAATGGGGCACAAAGATCCAGCAGGTATTTACTGGCCTCTGGCCCGCCAGCATTAGTTGTATTTTGTCTTACAACATCCGCAGGCAGTTTTTTTAACTGAATCAAACACACAACCCAGTTCTATTTTCCTCTTGAAACGAATGTCCTACATCTGTTTTCTAATCTCTACCTATAGTTTTACTAGTTCATATACATGTACATTATATTGAAAACACATAAAATTCCCTTTTCATATTTACATCCGCATTTTTGTTATTTTTTCCCACCCAGCGCTGAATTTTTTACCACTGGCTTTCCCTTAAACTAACTCAATTGTCCCACGTCTTCTTTGCTTACAAAAACAAAATGATTTTTTTGGCAAATCAATAAGTTCTTAAAATATGTTTACCATTTCGGGATTACAACAGTTCAGATTCCACCAAAATATGCAAAATAAGGTTGAACTTTTTGACCGTGGTCCTGGGCAGAAAATGGGCTGTAATAAGTTACTTAAGAATTAGCAAATGGGCTGCAAATTATAAAAAATAGCAAATGGGCTTTATGTTGTCTGCCACAGATTTGGAGGCTAACTTGTGGGCCTACTAAGTTCGTGCGTACACAAGGTTTCTCAAAAAAGGAACTTAGTCAACAATAGACTCTACCAGCGTCAGACTATTAGATGTCAATCTAACGGCAATCGTGCTTCTTCAGTCTCTGATCTTCCTGCCCCAGCCGCCCAAACCAGCGCCGTCAGAACCGCCTGCTCCCGCCTCCCGTGGTCGGCAGTGCTGCCGGGCAGGCCTCACGGCCCCATCATACTCGCATCCGTGGCCTATCTATCCCTCTACTCACCCACACATCCTGTTATTTTCCGGCGACGGCAGCCGAACCAGTCAACCCTCGTACTCTCCACCGCGTGGGCAGCCACTGCCGTGTCTTTCCCGGCTCCGTGTTGTTCCCTTCGTAGGCCTCGCCGTTGTCCACCGCCCTGGTGCTCTTAGCACGGCGTGGAGAACGATGTCCATCCAACGGCCGTAGTGCTTCTTCAACCTCTGGTCTTCTTACCCCAGCTGCCCAAAGCAGCGCCGGTCGTGCCGCATGCTCCTGCATCCCGTGGCCGGCTGTGCTGCCGCGGAGGCCTCACTGTCCCCATACTACTCCCACCGCTAGCCAGGCCATCCCTCCACTCACCCACTCCCCCTATTATTCTGCGGTGACAACAGCCTCACACCGCAGCCGAACCAGTGAACCCTCGTACTCCTCTCCGCGTGGGCATCCACTGCCGCGTCTTCCCCGGCTCCGTGTTGTCCCCTTCCTAGGCCTAGTCGTCGTCCACCGCTGTGGTGCTCTCGGCATGGCATGGTCAATGTGGTCAACGACCGACTTCCACCGGAAGAGTACTGTACACTGAGAGGATGACAGCTGGGTCCACGGCAGCCGCAAGGAAGTGCCTCCTTATTACGCGCAAAATAATTATTCCTCCACCTAATAGCAGGGACCCATCGGACGGGCCACCAGTATTTCGCGGAAAAAAACATTCCCCCCTGACTTCTGGGACCCACCGGACGGGCCACCGTATTTCGTGAAAAAAATGTTTGCCCCTGACTGCTAGGATCCATCGGATGGACCACCGTATTTCGCAAAAAAAATGTTCCCCCCACTGTCAGCTCGGACCCACCGGAAGTGCCTCCTTATTACGCACAGAAAAATGAATACTCCCCCTGCTAGCTGGGACCCACCATGGTGGGAGGCTGACTTGTGGGCCTACTAAGTTGATGGGGACGGAGGGCTTTTTCAACTTAGTCAATATGAACGATTCTAGCTCCAGTGACCGTACGATGTCCATCCAATGGCCGTCGTGCTTCTTCAATCTCTGCTCTTCTTGCTCCAGCCGCTCAAACAAGCGCCGGCGGGACTGCCTACTCCCTCCTCCCCACGGCCGGCTCTGCTGCCGCGAGGCCTCCCCGCCCCACCGTACTCCCATCACTGGCCTAGCCATCCCTCTGCTCACCCACACCTGCTGTTATTCTCCGGTGATGGCAGACGAACCAGTAAACCCTCGTACAGTCGTACTCCCCTCCGCGTGGGAAATAACTGCCGAGTCTTCCCTACCTCCGTGTCGTTCCCTTCCTAGGCCTCGCCGTCATCCACCGCCCTGGTGCTCTCGGCGTGGCCTGGTCAACGTGGTCAACGACCGACATGCATCTGAAGTGGACTGTACGTGGAGAGGCCGACAGCTGGGTCCATGGCCGCATGCAAGGAAATGCCTCCTTATTACGCGCAAAATAATGATTCCTCCACCTGACATCAGGGACCCACCGAAAGGGCCTCTGTATTTCACGAAAAAAACATTACCGCCGCTAACAGCACGGACCCACCAGCTGTATCTTCGCACGAAAGGAAGTGCCTCCTTATTAGCACAAAAAAATGAATACTCCCCTTGTTAGCTGGGACCCAATATAGTGGCAGGCTAACTTGTGGGCCTACTAAGTTGACGGGGATGGAGGGCTTTGTCAACTTAGTCAATATGCACAATTCTAGCTCCAGTGACCGTACGATGACCATCCAACGGCCGTAGTGCTTCTTCAACCTCTTCTTCTTGCTCCAGCCGCCCAAACCAGCGTCGGTCGTTCCTCGTGCTCCTGCCTCCCGTGGCCGGTTGCGATGCGGCGGAGGCCTCACCGCCCCCTACTACTCCCACCGCTGGCCAGGCCATCCCTCTACTCACCCACACCCCCTATTATTCTGCGGCGATGGTAGCCTCACACTACAGCGAACCAGTGAACCCTCATACTCCTCTACACATGGGCATCCACTGCCGCGTCTTCCCCGGCTCCGCGCCGTCCCCTTCCTAGGCCTCGCTGTCGTCCACCGCCCTGATCCTCTCGGCGCGGCGTGGTCAACATGGTCAAGGAACGGCTTCCATCGGACGTGGACTGTAAGTGCAGAGGGTGACAGCTGGGTCCATGACCGCAGCAAGGAAGTGCCTCCTTATTACGTGCAAAATAATTATTCCTCCACCTGACAGCGGGGACCCACCGGACGGGCCACCGTATTTCGTGAAAAAAATGTTTCCCCCCTGACTGCTAGGACCCACCAGCTACACCTTCGCACGCAAGGAAGTGCGTCCGGGAAAAAAACAAAACGATTCGCCCCCCTGACTGTTGGGACCCACCAGCTACATCTTCACACGCAAGGAAGTGCCTGACAGTCGGGACCCACCTGGTCGAAGCGTATGTAGCATTGTCATTCTGGTCATGAACGTGTACATACATACTAGTCGATGTAGAGGCGCGCACGTGTCATAGTAGAGGCGTGCACGTGTCGTAGTAGAGGCACGCACGTGTCGTAGTAGAGGCGCGCACGTAGCATGTACACGTACGTACATCGGCCAGGGTGCAAGAAAGAAAATACGGCCATGTATGTGTACATACGGGCGGGGTCTCCAATGCCTACTCGCGCATACGTACGGCTAGGGCTCGTGTACATGGCTGGGTCGGAACGGAGACACAGCGTCGTCGTCGTGTTCATGGGGAGGCAACGGAATGCGTCCTGTTCATGGGGAGGCAACGGAATGCATCATGTTCATGGGGAGGCAATGGAATGCGTCGTGTTCATCGGGAGGCAACGGAACACGTGGGAGGAACCGGCTGGGTCGGAACGGAATGCGTGGCCGTGTTCATCGGGAGGGCTTGGACGGAACAGGCGATGGAAACGAGGCCGGGCTACCGTAGAACGGAGGAAACGGACCACCTACAGTCGAAACGGGGGTCCTGTTGGTCGGGAGGGGTGTGGCGTACCGTAAAATGGAGGAAACTGACCTCCTACGGTCGAAACGGGGGTCCTGTTGATCGGGAGGGGTGTGGCGTACCGCAAAACGGAGGAAACGGACCTCCTACGGTCGAAACGGGGGTCCTGTTGATCGGGAGGGGTGTGGCACCGCAAAACGGGACTCCACGGGATACTGTTCATCTCCACCGTCGACCTCCTCCAGCTTCCACGGGCTACCGTCGACCTCCTCCAGCCTCCACGGGCTCCTGTTCATCCAGCCTCCACCGCGCGCAACTCCATCGGCTACTGTTCAACCACCCCTCCACCATCTACTATTCATCCAGCCCTCCACACCACGGGGTCCTATTCAACCACCCCTCAACGGGCACCCCTCCACCGTCTACTATTCGTCCAGCCCTCCACACCACGGAGTCCTGTGCATCCAGAGGCAACGCCACCGCTCACTGTTCATCCAAAACCCCCCGCAACGCTCACTCTTCATCCCAGAGGCAGCATCAATTGGCTTCAGTTAGCAGCAGTAGCGAAGGAATCGCTCAATCGGGTTTAGTTAACAGCCATCGATCGATCGCTCGGGTTCAGTAACGCCTAGCCTGCAGTGCAATCGCTCGGGTTCAGTTAGAGCCCAACGCCTCGCTCGGGTTCAGTTAGAGCCAACGCCTCGCACACACGCGCGTATGTGTATGAGAGAAACATGCATCGCTCGGCCCCCGACCTCCCACCGTAATCGGGAACTCCCTGAAATTTTCCTGGCCCTCGCTTCTACCATGGTTTTTCCGTCATGGACGGCCTAAAGAATGTCATGCAGCTACGTCTCCGGCCCGTCCAGGACGAAAAGCCCATTTTTTGTCATGATTTTTCGTCATAGAAGTAGGAGCCCACCACATCTATGATGATACCGGGTTTTGTCACAATTATCATCATAGAAGTGTGATATGTATGACAGAAAAAAATCGTTCGGCCCGAAATGTCACGGAATTGTCTTTTTTTTGTAGTGTATTCGGACGTGACAAACCCAGTCATGCGCAAGACGAACACCACAGACGGACTCCATCAGAGTTGCATCATGATACGTCCCGATAAAGAGGCCCTACACACCCTCATTGCTTCACTGAAGAGGTCCTGGATCACGAATTCCCAGAAGGATACAAACCAGTGAATATAGAATCATACGATGGAACCACGGACCCTGCAGTGTGGATAGAGGACTTCATTCTCCACATCCACATGGCCCGCGGAGATGATCTCCATGCCATCAAATACGTCCCTCTAAAACTCAAGGGGCCGGCTCGACATTGGCTAAACATTCTTCCTGAAAATTCCATCAGCAGTTGGGAGGACTTGGAAGAGGCTTTCCTCGATAACTTCCAAGGTACATATGTTCGACCTCCGAACGTTGATGACTTCAGCCATATAGTCCAGTAGGTCGGAGAGTCCGCCAGGAAATTCTGGACTAGGCTCCTAACCAAAAAGAACCAAATTGTTGACTGTCCAGATGTTGAAGCTCTAGCATCTTTCAAACATAGCATCCACGACGAATGGCTCGCTCGCCACCTCGGCCAAGAAAAGCCAAAATCCATGGCGGCCCTCACGGCACTAATGACCCGCTTTTGTGCGGGCGAGGACAGTTCGTTGGCTCGTAGCAAAAACAATGCAAGCGACGTTGGCACCCTTGAAGTTAAAAATAACAAAGACAAGTCTCAACGCAATAGATACAAGCGCCGAAACATCGGTGACAACACTGAGGATACGGCGGTCAACGCAGGATTCAGTGGCTCTAAGTCCGGTCAGTAGAAGAAGTGGTTCCAAAAGAACAATTCGGGCCCATCCAGCTTGGACTGCATACTTGATTGTCCATGCCAGATTCACGGCACCCCCGACAAGCCTCCTAATCATACAAATAGAGAGTGGTGGGTCAAACAGGCCGGCAAATTAAACACGGAGAACAGGGAAAAAGGATCGCAAAGCGAGGACGACGACGAAGAGCCATGGCAGTCGAACACAGGGGGACAAAAGAAGGTTCCCCCTCAGGTCCAAACGGTGAACATGATATATGCCACCCACATCCCGAAGAGGGAGCACAAGCATGCGCTTAGGGACGTCTACGCGATAGAGCCAGTCGCCCCAAAATTGAATCCATGGTCGTCGTGCCCGATCACTTTCGATCGCCCGGACCACCCAACCAGTATCCTTCACGGGGGCTCAGCCGCACTAGTGTTAGACCCAATAATTGATGGGTTTCACCTGACTCGCGTCCTTATGGACGGTGGTAGCAGCCTGAATCTGCTCTATCAGGATACAACGCAAAAAATGGGCATTAACCCATCAAGGATCAAGCCTACAAGGATTACCTTTAAAGGAGTCATACCAGGTGTAGAGGCCCGCTGTACGGGCTCAATCACATTAGAGGTTGTCTTCGGATCTCTAGACAACTTCCGAAGTGAGGAGTTAATCTTCGGTATCGTCCCATTCCGCAATGGCTATCATGCATTGCTCGGACGAATTGCGTTCGCTCAATTCAACGCAGTGCCACACTATTCTTATTTCAAGCTCAAAATGCCCAGTCCACGCGGCGTTATAACAGTCAATGGCAATACGGAATGCTCTCTCCGTATAGAAGAGCACACAGCTGCCCTAGAAGCAGAAGTACAAAGCGGCCTTCTCAAGCAGAACCTTCATTCGCCTGTCGAGCCCGCGGACACCCTTAAGAGGGTCTGAACTACCCTGCAGCAGGAGAGCTTGGGTCGTCAGGAGCTCGACTAGCAATCCGGCCTCCGTCTCAGCCCCGATCAAGTGGTGGCATTTGTGCCACGCGTACATAACTACGCACTTAAAATTCCATGGGCATTGACGGAGGCACAAACAGCTTGTGATCCATGGCACGGCTCAACCTACATCAGATACACACATACTTTGACTTTTTCTTGTTTTCATTTTAGGTCTCAATCTCACAGGCCCCATCGGGGGGTCATGTCATCGGTCCTCTTGTAGGACAAATTCACCAAGACGTCGAGAAGCACAGACATATGGGGAACTTTTTAGGTGATTCCGTTAACGATAACTTTACCTGTTTTTTAGGACCCACATGCAGCTCTCCCTGGTTTCGACATGTTAAATAGCCTGTTGCTTATTGTACTATTTGTATCAATGTGCCTTGGCGTACTAATTACATTACAATGAAAACAGTTTGTAGCTGGAGCTATAGGACCCCAGCTTTTTACCTTTACGTCTTCTCTGTTTTCTTTCTCTATTTTCTTTTTCAGATTCCCTGTGGATAATCCCATCAGGTTGCACCAAGACACTTTGGTACGTTTGACGTTTTCCAGGGGCTTTATATCACCTCACACTATGACAAAAAAAGTCCGAACACTTTCAAGTATAGTTCGGCACCCCGAGTTTAGCATTATATGCATTGGCTCCGAATCATGTCTTTGGTCAATAGTTGGGTTGCCCGGCTCCTGTGCTTGCTACCCTACATTCCGCTACATTGGCTAGGGTAGTAAAGGGAGAACTACTTGATTGTGTCCTTGTCTAAACCGGATGAGCAGCTCAGTAGAGAAAGCCAAAAACTGACTGTCATGATGCGGCGAGAGCTGGTCAGCTATTCGGAGGTCTCAAATCATTGGAGATTTTTCCGCATTTCGCGAAGGATTGGTACTTCCCGATCAAACGCCGACAGCACTCTGGTTCATATACCAGGGGTTGCGCCTATGTTTTATTATAAAACTCCTATGGATAAGTGAGGGCGTTCAAGCCGTATAGTCTGGTTGCCTAGTTCGTTGCGCTAAACAACTCCTTCAAGGACCATATAATTGGATCAAGATTGTTTAGATTCCATCACGAACACCTCCATACTACCTACGCGAGGGCTAACGCCGACGACTGGTTAACCCTCAGATTTCATACAACACAGCCGCACAGGAGGACACAATCAAAACATAAATTATATCACAAAGCGGATTTGTTGTCATCATACAAGACACAATACGAGTGTATTCACTCAAAAATAACGTTCTGCCAGCATTGCGTGGCTACAATACGAGACCCCTCTAGGACATCCGCAAAATAGCGCTCGGGTGTACGGTGCTCCTTGCCCTTCGGCGGCCCCTTGGTTAGCTCGACGGCGTCCATTTTCGCCCACCACATCTTGCAGCGAGCAAAGGCCATCCGGGCACCTTCAATACAAAATGACCGCTTTACGACCTGAAGTCACGGGAAGGCACTAACAAGCCACTTCACAAGCCTGAAGTAGCTGCTGGGTACCGGCGCGGCAGGCCATAGCCGGACTATCAGGTCCCTCATGGCCAGCTCGGCCGCCTTGTGCAGCTCGACCAACTGTTTCAGCTGGTTGTTGAAGGATACCAGATGGTCAGGTCCAAGATATTGAGACCAGAACAACTTCTCCGTCGAACTCCCTTCCTCAGCTCGATAGAATTCAGCAACATCGGATACGCTGTGTGGCAAATCCGTAAACGCCCCTGTGGAACACCAAATTCAGGTAAGTAAAAGGAGTGTTCCCTTCATAGACTTGCTTTCCATAATGAAAGCCTTACCCGCCGCCTGGAGTTCCTGAAGGGTGCTCTGAGCTTCGGCTTGAGCCTCTTGTGTGCTCTGGGAGCCTTCGCAAGTTCGGATGCATGCGTCTTAGAATCACTCTCCAGGGACTCGTACTTCTTGACGGCATCCTGAAGCTCTTGCTGAACCTCGCTGACCCGGGCCTCGTGCTTTTCGCGTGCAGTGCGTTCCTTGGCCACTTTGTCCTCAGCCTCGGCCAATGCCTTCTTTAGGGCCGCCACCTCGGTTGTGGCCCCTAGCATAGTCCATGACACTTTAGTCATCACAAAGTATTCGTCCTTCCTAACACACATGCACAGGTTACTGCATACCTTTGCTGTCCTCCAGCTGTGTCTTCACAAGATTGAGCTCTTCCTCGGCCCGCTCCAGGCTCCGCTTCAGTTCGGATACCTCCGCACTATGAGCGGCAGCGACGCCTGCTTATTCACATAGACATCATATGTTAGACTCCTGCGAAACTTGTTTTGATCCTTTGTTCGGCTTTTCTTTCCGAACACCGAACAGAGCATCAGGGGCTACTGTCTATGCTGTGATATTCTTTCTACAATTATTATTACATCAAAGTCTGTTAAAAGGCTAGTGCAGGCTTTGGTCAGTCCACTTTTGGCAGACTGAACCTTTTTGATCACCGTACCCATGAGGGCACGATGTTCATCTACAATGGAAGCACCTCGCAGCGCTTCCAGTAGATCACCCGGTGCCTCTGGTTGGACAGAGGTCACCAGCGTAACAGGCACACCCCCTCCTTTCGAGGAAGGTCATTCGCTAGACTCCGGAGCCATACAGGTCTCCAGAATGATATCCGGATGAGGGCCAAATGGAACTCGGCCCCCACCATCAGTCTCCATGGGGGTTTCTTCCCCCATGTGTCCGGCAGCCATGGAGTTATCCTTGGACGCCGCCCTGACGATCTCCGGAGCCTCCCCTTTGTCGGGGAAGGCCCTTTGGGACACCACCTTGTCATCACCCTTGGGCGAGGCAGAGTGAGCAGGTGGCGGCAACATGCTAGCCATCTCCTTTGAGTCTAGCGAGCCCTCTGTCGAGGACTGCGGAGAACCATCGCGGGCCGGACTGCAATAGCATAAATTAAACATATTAATACTGCAAAGGGGAAGGGCCAAACATTTGGACGAGCATAAGGTCTTTGGTACTTACGAAGCGGCCCGAGGCTTGGTCCGGGGCATTCATTCCGGACTGCTATCGACATCCCACGCGGAGTTATCCGCGAGGGAGCCCTTCCCCCTCTTGGATGCCTTCACCTCCAAGTTCGTGGAGGCCACCCTTTTCTTCCTTCCCCCCTCAGGGGGAGTTGTCTTCTTCCTCCTACTCGTCGCCGTCTTTGGCGACCGAAGGGTCAGTCTCGTCTCCGGATGACAGTTCCGAAGTATCCTTTCGACGAAGACCACTCCTGGTCCCCTTGGCTGCCTTTTTGGCCTTCTTCTCTGGCACGTCATAAGGCGCCGGTAACCACATCTTCGTCAGGAGTGGGGTCTCTTTGTCTTCGGGTAGCGGGGCTGGATAGTCAATTCGCCTCACTATGTCGATCCAGGCCTAAGGAAAAATTGATAGGAGAGCTTAGACTTCTTTCTCACAATACGCTAGTAAAGGTTATTCCTTGAGAGCGTGAAAGAACTTACCGAATTAGCTTGGCGCTTTGAGCTAAGCCCATGATCCTCGGTTGTAGGCGGTGGCGTCTCGCCGGCCTTGAAGACTGCACCGTGTCTAGATTGGACACTACTTGGCATGGAAGGCAAGCTTGGCAACCGAAGATTCCTTGTTATGTAACCGACTGCATGTAAACCCTAGATCCCCTCGGTGTCTATATAAACCGAAGGGGATAGTCTGGAAAGGACACCACATATACTCATTACCATATCCACATAGGCTAGACTTCTAGGGTTTAGCCATTATGATCTCGTGGTAGATCAACTCTTGTAATACTCATATTCATCAAGATCAATCAAGCAGGAAGTAGGGTATTACCTCCATAGAGAGGGCCCAAACTGGGTAAACATCGTGTCCCCCATCTCCTATTACCATCGATCCTAGAAGCACAGTTCGGGATCCCCTACCCGAGATCCGCCGGTTTTGACACCGACATTGGTGCTTTCATTGACAGTTCCACTATGCCGTCCAAAAAGGTTCGATGGCCCCTTCAATCATCAATAATGACGCTCTCCAAGGAGGGACCTTCCTCCCCAGACAGATCTTCATATTCGGTGCCTTTGTACTACGGGCCAACTCGCTTGGCCATCTGGAGCAGATCGACAGCTATGCCCCTGGCCATCAGGTCAGATTCGGAAGCTTGAACTACGTTGCAGATATCCGTGGAGACTTGACCTTCGAGGGATATGATACCGCGGCGATCACTCCCGCCCATCCCGATAAACATGACTTAAATCTATCATCGGATCACACCCAGGAGATGGTTCCTGCGGCTGCAATGACCTTAGAGCCGAAGCAGATCGAGCCATCCAAGGCCGCAGAGTCCGCGGCGCTGGAGCCGCACATGGACTCGACGCCCTGCAATATTCGCTTTAACGGAACTTCGGACTCGTCTCCGGCTATAAGTTCCGAGTTGCGTACACCCGCGGACACCGAGCTAGATCGGTTATCGATCTTCGAGTTTAGTGCTGCTGACATTTTCTAGCAATCGCCTTTAGGGGACGTGCTAAAATCTTTAAGGAATTTGTCCTTGGAGAAGGACTCGCAGCCGAACTATGTCCGGTTCGAGCTAGAGACGGATGATGAGGAACTTTGCTTCCCACCCGCCATCCACTTCACAGCCACCGTCGATGACTTAACCGATGTGCTTGACTATGGCTCCGAAGACATCGACGGTATGGACGGCGATGCAGACAAGGAGCAAGGCCAAGACCCATCAATCACTAGACGTTGGACGACAACCTTGTTGTACGACGTGTACATGGTTGATACACCTAAAGGATCTAGCGACGACAAATAAGTTCCAGATGCGAATAAAACCTCCGACACATAGTCCAAGCGCCGGTGGCGCAAACGCCGCCCCAAGCCCGCCCACTCAAAGGACGCCAACACTGGGACCGGAGAAAATAGTACTCCAGGCGATGCCGAAAACAATGAAGACCCTGTGGGGGCTACATCCGAATAGGAACACGACAACAGGCAAGACAACCCTGACGAACATGCCATAGAATATGACTCGGAGGATGATAGCTACCGTCCACACCGTGCGAGGAGGAGACAAGACTTGGCAACGAAGACTTCATCGTGCCTAAGGATCCTCTCGAGCAGGAACACTTTAAGCTTCAGCTCATATCCACTGCAAGGAGCCTGAAAAAGAAACAACAATAGCTTCAAGCTGAACAAGACCTGCTCGTCGACACATGGACTGATGTCGTGACAGCTGAAGAATACGGCCTCAACCGCCTAGCCAAGAGCTACCCGAAACAAAACTGCTTCCTCAATTCGATGAGGAGGCGCTGGAGCACGTATCTCCCTCGCATAATGCGGACCGACCACCACGTGATCAGGACAGGGCGGTTGAACGGCCACCCCGCGGTTGGGATAAAGCGGCAACTCTGGCCGAACAGCAGACCGCCCCACCACCCCGCCAAAATAAGGACGAAAGATTCCGGAGTAATATGTATGACCTCCGACAGACCCTGGACAGTAGAGCAGGACACACAAGATCGATCTACGGATCGCGAGGACATGCCTCGATGCATGATGGAGGCTACCTATTCGGACGTGACAAACCTAACCACGCTCGGGTCGAATGCTGCAGACGGACCCCATCAGAGCTCCGCCACGATGCGGCCCGATATAGAGGCGCCGCACACCCGCTCTGCTTCACAGATGAAGTACTGGATCATGAATTCCCCGAGGGGTTCAAGCCAGTGAATATCTAATCATACGACGGCACAACTGATCCCGCAGTATGGATCGAGGATTTCATTCTCCACATCCACATGGCCCGAGGAGATGACCTCCATGCGATCAAATACCTCCCATTAAAGCTTGAAGGACCAGCTCGGCACTGGTTAAATAGCCTTCCTGAGAACTCCATCGGCAGCTGGGAGGACTTGGAAGAGGCTTTCCTCGACAAATTCCAAGGAACTTATGTCCGGCCACTAGATGCCGATGACCTAAGCCACATAGTTCAACAACCTGGAGAATCAGCTAGAAAATTCCGGACTAGGTTCCTAACCAAAAAGAACCAGATCGTTGACTGTCCGGATGCCGAGGCCCTAGCAGCCTTCAATCACAGCATCCGTGACGAATGGCTAGCACGCCACCTCGGACAAGAAAAACCGAAGTCAATGGCAGCCCTTACAGCACTCATGACCCGCTTTTGCACAGGTTAGGACAACTGGCTAACTCGTAGCAAAAACACAACCAGCGAGACAGGCCCCACTGAGGCCAAGAACAGCACCGGCAAGCTCCAGCGCAATAGACACAAACACCGAATACTACAAAAAAATACATTTCTGTGATGATACGTGTTTGTCACAGTAGGTCGCGTTTTCTGTCATGCATGTACATCCATGACGATTTTATGACAGAATCAAGATAGTCATGCTTGTGTTGTCGTAGAAGTGTTCCATGACATTACCAAAATTATCATCACGGAAGTGTCCACTTCCACGACGATAAATCACGCGTCACAAAAGTACTTTCGTCAAGGGTGACGATACGTGGTATCCACCGTAACCGAACGCCGTTAAGCTATCGGGTCGGGTTTTGGATCCGATAACCCGTTAACAACCCCGACCAATGGGGATTTTCCACGTGTAAAATCATCATTGGCTGGAGGAAACACATGTCGGCTGATCACTGGGACAGATGTCATCCACTCATTGGACAGAAGGCGCCTATGATACGTCGACACGTGGCATAGCCCAATATAGGCCCATTCCTGTGAAAGGGTCGGCCCGTTTAATTTGGTCAAAAGGTGGCGGGCCGGCCCATGGAAAGCCTGGTAACGGCTGTTCGCATATAGCCCATTTACAGCCCGCTAACCCAAGGCCTGTTACGCCCTATTCGAATTAGGCCTAGTAGCGTCATCTAGGCCATCCAATATGATTCCAGCCCATTTTCACTTCTGTTCCATCTATGGCCCATGACGTCTTTCGGCCCATATGAGGCCCTATGTAACTCTTGGCCTATTAACTACCCGTGGTGAAACTGGCCCGTAATGAACAGTGTATCACTTTACAACCATTAACGGCCCGTGGTGAAACTGGCCCGTAAAGAATAGTGTATCACTTTATACCCATTAACGGCCCGTTATTTCGTTGGGCCATTTCGAGCCCATGTTATCTTTCGGCCTTCTCAGAGCCCATTTATTCTTGGGCTATTTTCCAGCATTCTTTTACTTACGGCCCGTTACTATCATTTTCTGCTTGTGGGCCAAATTCAGCCCATGGTTACAGTCGGCCCGTTTGTGGTCCGTTAATACGTTGGGCCGTTTTCATAGCGTCATCAAATACGGCCTATTAACGATGGCCTGTTATGGTCGGCCCATGAGCGGACGATTCCAACTCTAGCCCGTTTTACGGCTAGAATGCGGTCTGTTTGGCCCATGTTTGGCCAATCGATCATACGACCCGTATATGGCCCATTGATGATACGACCCGTAGAAGGCCCATTGTTTCTACGGCCCGTAGAAGGCCCACTGTTTCTACGGCCCGTAGAAGGCCAACTATTTATAGGGCCCATAGAAGGCCCACTGTTTCTACGGCCCGTAGGGGGCCTAGTGTCACTACAGTAAATATTAGCCCATGGTTATTGTGGCCTAGTTTTAAAAAATGGGTTATTGCAGCCACTAGCAAACCGCAGAAAAAGAACTACACTGACTACAAGCAAACAAATAAACAAGACAACAAGGAAATAAATAAGCAAGCAACTTACACTAGGCTATCACGGCTATTACACATATTACATCCACCGGGCATCAAAGTTCGCTACCAGTGCAAATATAGGGAACACAGCAGCATATAAACGCCGCAGCAAAACAAGTCCAGAACTGAAACCACTTCAGAAGAGCTCAAGAAACAATATCCTGGGTACCCATAATGCTGGCAAGATGCTTAGCAAGCTTATTAACTTTGTCTTGTTTGGCGCTTAAGTCCTCCAGCGCTTGTTGTTGCACCAGAAAGTATGCAGCTGAATTCTGCAGGGATTTCCTCAGTCCTTCAGCTTCCTATCGCATAACATATGATCGAGGTCTTTCAACTTGAAGTTGAGACTCAAGAAGCCGAACTGATTCAGGCAACAAGTTCGAAGAGCTGGTGCTAACAGTGGTAGCCAGTAACTCGAACACTACATCAAGACAGGACTTTGGGGTTGTCTCAGTGTCTTCAATATAGTTTTTATCAGCTTTCCTAGAGACCAACAGGGATATCTCACTATCTTGAACCTTATCTGCATTACTTCCTTTACCATTGCATAACAGGGTACTCTTCTCCAATATTTTATCCGCGTTCTAAAAGAGAAACAAACAAACACATCTCAAGTTTACAATGTAGTATATAAAACTCATTTTGGTAAACCAGTTCAGTAGTAAGGTGGACAGGATAACAGCATGAAACAAACATATATCTATGTAGTATGGTCACTGTATGGTGTATATCATTCTAGTTTATGTTGCCAAATTAAGATAGATACAGTTCGAATCATATCTATTTAAGACAAAGCAGCATAGACAGAATATAAGTGTGGGAAACTACACATCAATAACAACACTTGTAATGTGCATGTATGAGAACATAACTGTTTATTCAATTGAAACTGAAATCAACATAGAGCAAGTTACAACAGCAAACAACCAAACACATTGAAGAAACAGGTTTAAAACATACCTGTTGCGCCATTGGAGTTTCAATTGCATCCTTAAAATTTGAAATTAGTTGGTATCAGTAAATACAGTGATGCAAGAGCAAAGTAGTATGAACCATAGCTACGGAACCTGACCTGAGAACAATTCTTCTTCTGCTTTAAGCGTTGACTTCAGGTTTGGAGTGGTGGTCCTCATGATTTGGGCACTGCAGTTGCCTTACTAACTGCTCGTGTTTGGGTGCTCTGTGGTGGAGCGGTTTGTGTCAATGGGAACTGGGTGTCTATCTGCTGGGGTTGGGGTTAGAAGGGGTGTTGCTGGTTCTCTGTCCAACTGGGTAGGGGTACAATCTGCATGAGTGTGGGTTATGTGTGGTGGGGCTGGTTCTTGTGCAAGTACAACCGTGGTTCTATCTGCATCGACAGGTAGCACGATCTTTTTTGAAGACCGTGTTTTTACTCCCACATATACTGCCATCACTCCCTCCAATTGATATGGCTGATAAACAAGAAAAGTAATTGAATGTACATACATTGTAAGATAGACAGGTGCAATGGATAGTAGGGAAGATAACAGGGCATGAACTAATTCACATTTATGTTGTCCAAGCAAATAGAATAGCAGGACATAATTTCACATATATGATGGCTAATTAAACAGGATAGCATGACACAATTTCACATGTATGATGGCTAACTAAATAGGATAGAATGACATACTTCAAAATATGATGACTATGTAAAGAAGATGACATGATATAACTATACGATGTGTCCATTAATGTGGTTGGCATGCCATAAATCACAAACATGTCGTCGATGGAAACATGATGGCATGATATAATTCACGGATAGAATGACATAATTTAAAATATGATGACTATGTAAACAGGATGAGATGATATAACTATATTATGTCTTTAGAAAATGGGTTGGCATGCCATAATTCAGATAAATGTTGTCTATGTAAACATCATGGCATGACATAATTCAAATATGATTTATATACTAAGGAAGTGAGCAGAGGGCAATCGCATATATGATGTGTCAACTAAGGAGATGGCATTCAATATTGTGTATATGATGTAAAAACTAAGCATTACAATACAACATATGCATGATATGAGTAATATAACCCTGCCAAGTTTGAGCATACACCTCAGGGGGATAATAGGACTGGTCATCTGCCTCTAAATACTCCTCTGAAGAGCTATCTGTAACCAGCAAGATATCTGCTTCAATAGGTAGCATTATCTGCTCTGAAGACCTTGTTTTCATTCCATATTTCTCCATCGCCAATTCAAATGGCTGATGCACATGAAGAGCAGTTGAATATACAAACATTGTCGACAAAAGCAATGAGAAATACAAAAAAGGACGGCATGATATAATTCACATATATGATGCTTGCCTAAATAGCATGGCATTGCATAATTCACATACATAATGCCTTGCAATAAGATAACATTGCATAATTCACATATATAATGTCTTGCAACAAGATGGCATTGCATAATTCACATATATGGTAATTAGACACTAAACAGGTGGCATTCACACAAAGCATGTCTAAACTAAGCAAATGACATAGCAATGCAAGATACCATACACATGATATGAGCAACATAACCCTGCCAAGTTAGGGCATGCACCTCGGGGGGGCGAATATGACTGCTCATCTATCTCTGAATCCTCCTCTGAGGAGCTATCGGTAACCAGCAAGACATGCGCTTCGTCAGATAGCATTGTCTGCTCTAAAGACCTTGTTTCCACTCCAGATTTTTCCATGACCGTGCCGAATGGCTGATGCACAGGAAGAGTAATTGAATGTACTAAAAATTTTGAAAAATTTAACACGTAATAAAAAATGATGGCATGATATAATTCACATATAAGATGACTGGCTAACCAGGATGGCATTGCAAAATTCACATACATGATGCCTGGCTAGACAAGATGGCATTGCATGATTCACATATACGATAAAGAAACTAAACAGATGGCATTGACACAAAGCATGTCTAAACTAAGCAGAAGACATCTTCAATGTATACAGTAAGCAATGCAAGGCACCATATGCATGATATTACCAACATCAGCATGCCAAGTTAGAGCGAAGACCTCATGGGATAAATAGGAGTGGTCTTCTCCTTCTGAATCCCCCTCAGATCAGTTATCTTCATTTTCATTACGATCCGAAGTGGGTGGAGGGGGGCTGCATTTGCGCCCACCATGGAACGACATCTGCATGAAATTTTATTGCCACGCAAGGCTCGTCTCTTCTGCTCTACATGATCAGTTCCATTGTGTACAATAACTGGCATGCATAGGAATAAAACTTAGTGAGACTATATAAGGAGTGCATGCACAAATCCAGAATGATTGTCGGGGGTTGGGTGCGACATATGCCAATGGATGGCTTATCATGGTGGGGGCGAGTAGAACATCACCGGTGCCTGGAAAGGGGATGAGGTGTAGACATGAACGTCGGCGTACTTTACCCAGGTTCGAGGCTCTCCTAGGAGATAACACCCCTAGTCCTGCTCTGCGGGGTCTCCGCATGATCACTAAGGCAAAGTGAATACAAGGGCACTCCTCGAGTTGTATCTGTGGGTAGGAGAAGGCAGGGCTAGCTCTCTCCTTCCTCTAAGGTCTGGTGTAGTTCTAATGGATCGGGACCCTTTGCATAGGTGCCCCGGGGGGTTTATATAGGCCTACCCCCAGGGATACAATGGTAAACTACCTGGGCGTCGGGCCCAGCCATCGGACTTTCTGCCTGCTGGCTCTTTTGTTGACTGCTGGGGCCCGCCGAATGGTGGGCCCCGCCGACTGGTCTGGTACGGAGCCGACAGGCCGTACCCGCAGCTTGCGGGTCCTGCCGGCTGCTGATTACTGTAGCCGTGCCTCTAATGACGCAGGCCCGGTCATGAGGTCGTGGCTACAGCCCTGCCATCTGGCGGGTGTTCACTTTAGCCACTCCCTTATCTTGTCTGGTTAATGGCTGGGGGAACCCGTGGGAGGGGCTGGTCGACTCCTGGGGGCCGACTCCCTACGGGTCCGACTGGAGGCGGCATTGTCGTCTTCTGGACTCTCGCTGACTGGTAAGGCCCACCATCCGTGGACCGTACCATGAGGCCATCATGGGTACAGGACTCCGCCCACGGTTGCTGATGTCAAGGATGGCATGGGCACAGTGCCGCGCCGGACGGAGATCTCCGTTGGTACGGCGCACTGTGGCCAAGCCATCTACTGGATAAGGGGAGGGAATGGGCTTTACTGTTGCCACTCCCTGTTCCATCCCCCCCCCCCCGATGAGGGCATGGGCTTTGTCGGTGTCTTGGGCCAACTCCCCGTGGCCGGCTTCTCTGGAAGCCACCAGTCGGAGTCGGCCAGTCTTGATCCCATCTCCAGGACTCGGATGCATGCGGGCTGCCGACTGTTCCTCCAGCCGCCCTCCTGAAGGAGGCTCTCCATCTGTCGTCTCGAGGGGCGCAGTCAGCCCCGATGTCCTGAAAGGTTTGGGCCTCGGGTTAGCCTACCCGTGGCCCATTACTCCGGCAGTAGTCCCCGAAGCTGATGAGGCGCCGCGAACAACCAGCCGAGGAGCCTCAGCAGTTTCTTTCTCTGAGTACTTGAGGTGGAGACCCCCCTTGATTCTTCTGGGCCGACTGGCAGGAGTCGGATTCGCCAGATTTTGACTCGTCCAAAAACTTTCGAATGCTCTGGCGGGAACTCGGTGGCGTACCAGCTAAGCTTCCTGGCCGTCACCCACTTCGGGCCTGCCACGTGGCAACCAGCGGCCGAGCCAGGCCAGCCTACCTACCCATTCGCGCGATGGGACATGCCTGCAGGCGGGGCCTGCCACTACCGTGCCTCGGCACGCGAGCGGATCCGCTGCGGCCGTGGGGGACGGTTAAGGTTCCCGCGGAGTTACTGCGCGCAGTAACTTTGCGCGATAAACGTGGGGGGCATGGGGTAGTGGGCGTAGTAGATCCCACAACCGCCCCCTCGGCTTCGCAGCCCATGGGGCTATAAGTAGGGGGAGGAGGGGAAGCGGCAGAGCACGCGCGTCCCTCCTCCCCATTGCTTCTTCTCCTTCTCCTCTCTCTCTGCACCTCAAGCCTCGTCGAACGTTGCGGTGGTCCGCTCACGATGAGCTCTTCCTCCGTCGTCACGCCCCCTACGGCGCACTCCGGCACCTGGGACGGTTCGGAGGTCCACAACGATCACGTTGATTTCCTCCACAAGACGCGTCGATTGCCCGGCGAGGACCTCGTGCGGGTCCGCCTCACGTAGAGGGGAGAAATTTCGCCGGCACCGCAGGAGGGCGAGCGGGTCGTCTTCCGCTCACACTGCCTACGTGGCCTGGGCCTGCCGGCAAGCAACTTCTTCCGTTCTTTCCTCGAGTTCTACGGACTCTAGCCGCACCACCTCACCCCCAACACGGTGGTGCTGCTGTCTGCCTTCGTCACCTTGTGTCAAGGCTTCATCAGTGTTCTCCCCACCATCAAACTCTAGGGGGAGTTCTTCTACTCCAAGCTCGGCACGCAAGACGTGGGCGCGTTGGCTCAGTGCGGTGCGTTCATCACCGTGCGGAGGTCGGGGGCCGACAACCCATTTCCCTCTATCAAGCTGATCAAGTCAGTGAAGATGTGGCAGCGGTCGTACTTCTATGTGAAGAACGTCTCCGCGGAGGGTGATTGGGTCAATCTGCCGGTCTACGTAGCCGGCCCGCCGGCGGGGAGGCAGCCTAACTGGGACTGACCGGGCCGGATTTGGTGGCCGCCTTCGTGGTGCGCCGAGTTCTCCCACTCCAAAGTCACCCCCACATGATCTGTCAGATGAGCGGGCACCGGGACCCGAGTCAGATGTGCACCAAGGAGATGCCTCACGAGGAGGTAGCCTACATGGTGAATTATGTTCCGAGCTATGACCTTAATGAATAGTGGAAGTTTGGCAAGGAGCCGTATTCATGTGCCACCCCTCCACCTCTGGTGAGTCGTTTTCCTTCTCTTTCTTTCTTCGACTTTCCTGACTCCTTTGCTGCCGAGTCCGTCTTGTCCGATCTGACCAGTCGGCTTTGGTCAGAACCCCCCCCCTCCAGCCAGCAGCCAGCACCGTGGGGCCGGACCGCGAGCTCCTCCCCGACCGAGCGGAGAGTGATGTGGACGACCTCGACTTGGGGATGGCGGCCCTAGAGGACGATGCCGAGGGACGAGGCGGCGCAGCAGGTGGCCCGAGACTTGGGGCCAGTCTCGAGGACTGGCCTGATGATGACGAGGAAGAACCCCACGCCACCAGCCAGGAGCCGGCCAGCCAGGTACGGGCTCGTTGGCCGAGCCAGACGCTCAAGGTGGTGGCAAGAAGCGTAGTGTTAGGACGAGCCTGTTCGGCAGCCGGCCGAAGAAGCCCAAGGGCTCAGCCGCGGCGAGCAAGCGGGACGAAGCAGCCGCAAAGGCCAACCGCTTCCGCAAGGTGGCAAAGACGCCGCAGCTGATTTCGGCGTAAGTACGACCTCCCTTTGTACCTTCACATTTCTTTATTGACTCTGTCTGAAATCCCTTTGCTTTATTTTCCCGACTTTAGGGCCCCGCTCTCTCTTGAGAAGTCGGCCGCCGGCTCCGTCGTAAAGTCGGCGGAGACCTCCTCCACCACCCGGCGGATTGATCCTGTCGCCGACCTCCGGGAGGCGACGGAGCGGAACGCGCGGGAGGCGTGTGAGGAGCGGGAAGCCGCCCGCCTGAAGAAGGCGGAAGTTGCCAAGGCGGAGGCCGCCGCCCTGAAGAAGATGGCGGAAGCTGAGGCCGCCAATGCGGAGAAGAGGCACGCTAAAGAAGCCGCACACCGACAGTCGGCGGTGTTCGTCGTCCCCCTGAACTCTGCGCCGCCGCCACCGGAGTTCACGTCGTAGACTGGGGAAGTTGGCGATGAGAACCAGGTCATGGAGAGGGACGCCGACATCATCTCCACGCCGGAAGTCATTGTGCCGCCACCGCGCGCTCCGGAAGCGCGCCAGGCGGGCAACCGGCGGACCCGCAAGTGCCGCCAACCAAAGGTGTGGTGGTGACGGGCCTATCTCTCGAGGTCGGCACGCCGACGCGCCGCCGTCTCGCGAAGGCGGCCTCAGCGCCACGCCCTCTGGACACCGGCGCTACGAGCTCCACGATCTCGGACATCGAGGTGTCGAGCGCCGCGCCCACTGGGTGGGTGCGGGGAGGCGGGACGGGCCCATTGTACCGGGCGCTCTTGGACGTCCAAGCCAAGCTCCAGGCCGAGGGCGACGCCCTCAAGGAATGCACCAATGCGTATCTGGCGTCGCGAACAGCCATCCGGGTATGCATGCTTCCTTTTTGTTTTTGCTTTCCTTGTTTTTCTTTGTAGAGGCGCGCCAGCGCACCCACTGGGTGTAGTCCCCAAGGTTCGCGATGGCTGCTGAGCAGGCGGCTCGGAACTCTAATTGTTGAGTTCCAAGTACCAACACTTTGTCTGAAATTTTGATGCAGGATTACCACAATCTTCGCGTGACCTCCTTCAACGCCAATGTTGATGAGCTGGCCAAGCGGACCGCCGACTTGTCGTAAAGTCGGGGTGAGTCTTCTTCTTTCTCTGCGGGGGCGCGCTGTTGCACCCCCGGGCTGTAGTCCCCGAGATTCGGGCCGACTGCTGAGCAGTCGGGCCGGATCTCCCCGGTGACCTTTCTTCCTTATTGACGACTGACACCCCTCCCTTTTCTTCTTCAGAGGCCAACGCCGCCCTGCAGCAGCGCTGGGCGAGGCCAACACCGCACTACGTGTCAAGGAGGAGTGCGGCCGGTTGACGGAGGAGCGCGACCGGCTGGCTACGCAGCTGGCGAAGCAGAAGGAGCTGCTCCAGAAGGCCCGGAAGGAGGCGGAGGACAAGGAGACCGCCCTCCTTGCTGAATTTGCGTCCGAGCGCTCCTCCTAGACCGACAAGGAGGCGAATCTGGTCTCCGGCTTCCATGCGATCGAAGATCTCATCGATGGTGAGCTTCCCCTCCTTTCATTTTCTGAGCTGCCGACTGCTAGTTGAGTCGGCCTTTAATTTTTAACCTTGTTTCTTCGTTCTTCTTCTTTAGCAGACTTCTTCCCCAGTCATTCGGACGCTGCCAATCAAGCCATCGAGGCTGATCGTGAAGCACAGAGGGCGGACGGCGCACAGATCGCCGCGAACGCCCCCTGAACTCTTGGCGAGTAGATCCTTAGCATCGAGGCCCGCCGTTTGCTGGCCCACCGTATGTTGCGCCGGCTTCAACATGTCGGCGCCCAGGCGATTGCCGCCCTGTGGCCGGACATGCCGGCACCACGCACCCCCAGTCGGACTGCCGACTGGCTAGGGGTAGCAGTCGGCCGCCTTGAGGCCTGGAAGGGTTCTTCGGCCCGGGCTGGAGCACGCTGGGCTTTACAATTTGCTAAGGCGCGGTATCATGGGCTGAGTTTAGCCTAGCTGGCCACATTCCGGCTGGAAGCTCAGGCGGAGCTGGCGACGGTGGAAGACGATCTTATGAAGCACGCCGCGTCGATCACCGAGTACACCGACACCAGCATCTTCATCCCAGAGCGGGCTGAGAACGGCGAGGAGGCGCCACCGGAGTGGTTCGGGCTGAACCCGGATGAGGGCGAGGACTCGGCGGAGGTGATCGACTCAAGTGGCTAAGAAGAAGGCGATAAGCAGGAAGGAGACGAGGAGGAGGTGCCAGAGGTCGGGGCAGATGGCCAGCCCCAGTTCGACCGCGCCTCTAGCAACGAGCCGCGCCCAACCGAGCCAGCTGTTGCCGGAGGTGATCAAGCGGAGACCAACCAGCCGGCCGCCCCGGCAACTGGCACCGCCGACCCCTCCGGTCCTCCGAGTCCGTCTGTGGCTTCCTAGGCTGCCACTTTATCTTTGCTTTTACCTGCTTAGTAGTCTCAATGAACTTGTTATTTTGCACAATTCCACCCACTGGGTGTATCTTGAACTTCTGTTTGATGATTCGGCCAAGGGCCTTTCTATGTAAATATTTATCCGCATTCTATCTCTTCTTGCTTATTGCTCTTTGGCTTTTTCCTTTGCCGCCTTCCCTTGGTTCCCGTCTTGCTAGTTGTACAGCCGCTCTGTGGACTGCCACTGGATCAAGTACTTGGCTTCTTTGGGAAGGCAAGTACTTAGCCATTTAGAGTTTTTAGCAAGTTAATTTAGAAGACGGCAAGCCGGCTTCTCAAGAGTCGGTTGTAAAAGGATGGAAACCGGCTTTAAACTATGTGCATGCTTTGAGTCCTTAGCCATTTTTCATATGGGCACCCATTCTACCTTACTCCTGTTCACCAGACAGTCGCTCTGCGATCTGTGGCTTCTAACAGGAGATGTCTTAAGTGCCACACATTACTTGTCCGGCTACAGGAAGTCATTTCATAGCTCAAGACGGCAAGTCCCCGGGCCGACTAGTCGAACCCGATGCCAAGCGGTATAACAAATAATAACATACTCATAGGCATAACTCTTTATCATATAGCTAAAAGAAGGCAATCCCCGAGCTCTTCTCGAGGGGCCCGAGGTCTTCGTACTTTAATACAAAAGGTAGCCTGATACATACTGCATTAACTGTAAAATCTTCGGAGGAGGTTTGCATTCCATGGCCGCTCAGTCTCTTTGCCAGAGTCGTCCCTCTTGCGTGCTCGGGGCTTCTGAGCATCGATCAGGTAGTAGGAGTCATTGCCCAACACTTTGTTGATGATCAAAGGGCCTTCCCAAGGTGCTGAGAGCTTGTGCTGGCCGGCTGTTCGCTGAATCAGCGGGAGCACGAGGTCTCCTTCTTGGAAAGATTGCGGCTTGACCTTCTAGTTGTAGTATCGGCGTAGGCTCTGCTGGTAGATGCTGGACCGGCTGAGTGCCAACAGCCGGCCCTCTTCCAGCAGATCGACGCCGTCTTGACGTGCTTCTTCCGCTTCCTCCTCGGTGTACATGGTGATTCGGGGGGAGTCGAACTCAATGTCCGTTGGGATGACGGCTTCGGCACCATAGACGAGGAAGAAGGGCGTGAAGCCGGTTGACTTGTTTGGAGTCATGCACAGGCTCCAGAGGACGGCTAGCAACTCATCAAGCCAGCAGCCTGCCGAGCGCTCCAGAGGCTCAACCAGCCGAGGCTTGATGCTGGACAGGATTAGGCCGTTTGCTCGCTCTACCTGGCCATTGGACTGCGGATGGGCAACAGACGCTAAGTCCATTCGGATGCCCTGCATCGCGCAGAAACGGGCCAATGCACCTTTGGCAAAGTTTGTGTCGTTGTCGGTGATGATGCTATGTGGTATGTCGTACCGAGTTGTGATGTCGGAGATGAAGGTCACAGTAGTCGGACCATTCAACCTCTTGATTGGTTTTGCTTCTATCCACTTGGTGAACTTGTCCACTACGATAAGTAAGTGAGTCAAACCACCTCGTGCCGTCTTAAATGGTCCTACCATGTCCAGGCCCCTAACAACAAAGGGCCAGACAATGGGAATAGTATTGAGTGTAGAAGCCGGCTGATGAGGCTTAGAGCGGAACTTCGGGCACCCCTTGCATTTTTGGACCAAGGACTTGGCGTCTTCGAGAGCAGTCGGCCAGAAGAAACCATGGCGGAAAGCTTTGGCGACGAGTGCTCTCGAAGCCGCATGGTGGCCACACTCGCCTTGATGGATGTCTTTGAGAATTGCTTGGCCTTTCTCTGGTCCCACGCAGCGCTGGTAGACACCAGTGACACTGCGCCTTACGAGCTCTCTATTAACAATGGTGTACGCTGCCGCCCGGCGTTGTACTTGCCGAGCCGAGATCTCATCAGTTGGCAGCTCTTTGTTCACCAGGAATTTGAGGATGGGCTGGGCGCATGAAGGTGCTGCAATTTCTGTAACAGCCAAGACTGTGACTTGGACGAGGGCCGTTGGGGGGAGGTGGCGGGTTGTAGTCGGCAGCCACTTGCTGTGTCGATGAAGTCCCCGGGCGGATTGGTGCAGTCCTCGGGCCGAGTTCTGAAGTCCCCGGCCTAGTCGCTATAGTCCCCGAGGCGGGTTCCGAAGTCCCCGGGCCGGGTGTGACTGCTGCGACCCCCGGGCCATCCGTCAGAACTCCTGTGCCGGCTGATTGAGCTCTTAAGTCAGATCCAACTGCTTCAGGAGGAGCCAACACGAAGATAGAATCTGACTCTGGTGATGGCTTGACAAATGGCTTGATGAGGCGCTGAAGGGCGACGCTAGTTGGTATTGCTTGACGGGTGGAGCCGATTTGTGCCCGGGCGCCTGCTTGGTCGTTGTCGTTTCTTGGCACATGGAGAAACTCGCATCCCTCAAAATATCCACTGAGTTGATGTACGAGGAAGCGGTAGCTCGCCATGTTTGCGTCCTTGGCGTCCCAATCGTCTGACGACTGTTGGACCACCAAGTCGGAGTCACCATAGCACAGGATCCGGCGAATGCCAAGCTCTTTGGCTAGCCAGAGCCTGTGAATGAGTGCCTCGTATTCGGCGACGTTGTTGGAGGCGGCAAAGTGGATTTGCAGCACATACTTGAGCTTGTCGCCTTTGGGAGAGGTGAGGATGATGCCGGCTCCCAAGCCGGTGCGCATCTCGGAACCATCGAAATGCATTCGCCAATGGGTGGAGTCGGGCGCTGGCGGCAGATACTGGGTTTCGGCCCAGTTGACGAGGAAGTCGGCCAGCGCTTGTGATTTGATGGCAGTGCGAGGCTGGTAGTCGATGGTGTAAGGGGCCAAATCTATGGCCCATTTGGCCACTCGACCCAAAGCGTCTCGACTGCCGATGATCTCGGCTAGAGGAGCCGTGCAGACCATAGTGATTGGATGTTCTTGGAAGTAAGGCTTCAATTTCTTGGTGGCAAAGTGCACACCATAGCACATCTTCTGGTAGTGGGGGTAGTTTTGCTTGGAGGTCGACTGTACTTCACTCAAATAATATACCGGTCTCTGGACCGGTAGCGCCTTGCCTTCCTCCTTGCGTTCTACCACGATGACTGTGCTGACTACTCGGCTGGTGGCAGCGATGTAGAGGAGCATGGACTCCTTAGGAGTCAGAGCCGTCAGAATAGGTGGAGTAGTCAACATCTTCTTTAGTTGGAGAAAAGCTTCGTCCGCCTTGTGGTTCCACTCGAAAAAAGTGGTTTTCTTCATGAGTTGGTACAGGGGAAGAGCTTTCTCGCCCAGCCGACTGATGAATCGGCTGATGGATGCCAAATAGCCGGTGAACTTTTGTATGTCCAACAGTCGACTGGGTACCTCCATCCTTTCATTGGCCTTGATCTTCACAGGGTTGCATTCTATGCAGCGTTCGGAGACTAGGAAGCCAAGGAGCTGGCCGACTGGTACTCCGAAGACGCATTTCTCCGGATTGAGCTTGATCTGAAATCGGCGCAAGTTCTCAAAGGTCTCCTTGAGGTCTTCCAGCAGTGTTCCACACTTCTCCATCTTCACCACCACATCATCCACGTAAACATGAGCATTTCTACCAAGCTGCTTGAGGAGGCACTTCTGCATGCATCGTTGGAACGTGGCACCGGCGTTCCTCAAGACGAACGTCATGGTCAAATAGCAAAAGGCTCCAAACAACATGATGAAGGTGGTCTTCAGCCTATCGGCTGGGTTCAACTTAATCTGATGATACCCTTAATATGCATCCAAGAAACTCAACAGCTCGCATCCGGCTGTGCAGTCTATCACTTGGTCGATCCTTGGCAAAGCGAACGGGCCCTTGGGGCATGCTTTGTTGAGGCTAGTGTAATCAATACACATTCACCATTGCTTGTTCTTCATCAGTACTAGGACCCGGTTGGCTAGCCATTCTGGAAAGAACACTTCCATGATGAAGCCGGCCGCAAGCAGCCGGGCTATTTCTTCTCCAACAACTCTTCTCCTCTCTTCTGACAAGCGGCATAGAGCCTGACTGACTGGCTTGGCATCAGATCGGACATGCAATTTGTGGTCGGCGAAATCCGTCGGGACACCTGGCATGTCTTTGGGGGACCATGCGAAGATGTCTCGATTCTCATGGAGGAAATCGACGAGCTCACCTTCCTATTTGCTGTCGAGGTTGGCGCCTACGACAGCGTACCTCTCTGGGTGCTCCGGGTCCAGAGGTATCTTCTTTGTTTCTTTGGCCGGCTTGAACGAGCCCTCAGCTTCCGACTCCCTGGGGTCAGGCGACATCTCTGGCTGTTTGCTTGCCATCGCCCCAACCCGGTCAAGTAGCCGCTTTTGAGCTGCGATCACGAGGGACCCGGCCAGCCGACTGCTCTCTGATGCGCAGGCGGACGACTTCTTGTAGTCGCCAGTTATGGTCATAATCCCCTTGGAACTCGGCATCTTCATCTTGAGGTAGGCATAGTGGGGGACATCCATGAACTTGGCCAGGGCAGGTCGGCAAAGTAGCGCATGGTAGGGGCTCTCCAGGTCCACCACTTCGAACCAAATTGAGTCTCGGCGGAAATGATTTTTGTCTCCGAAGAGGACGTCAATCAAGATCTTGCCGATTGGTGAGCAAGAAAGGCCAGGAGCTATGCCGTGGAACACTGTCCGGCTGGACTGAAGCTGCCTCTGCCTAATCCCTAATTTCTCCATGGTATCCTTGTACAGGGTGTTGATGCTGCTGCCGCCGTCTAATAGGACTCTGGAGAAGCGAGCAGCTCGTTTGTCCGTGGCGAAGGTGGCATCCAAAACCAAGGCGTAGGAGCCGGTTTTGGGCATTACTTCTGGGTGGTCAGCTCTGCTCCTGCTGATGGGCTTCTCAGACCAATGCATGAACTCTAGGCTGTCAGATGCTACTGCATTCACCTCCTGCTGCATCGATCATTGGCCACACTGGTGAACACGACATAGGCTCCCTGCTCCTCGGGGTACTCGTCTTGTATTTCGCCGACTGGTCTGACCGTCGGCTGCTGGGGCGGAGGAGGAGGCGGCAGCCCCGCAGGTGGAGGAGGCAAAAGTCCGTCTCCCTTGGCGATCCTGGTGAGCCAATGGCACTTCTAAGTGGTGTGGTTGGACGGCTTCGCGCCACTGTATAATTTGCAGGGTCCATCCAAAGTCTACTCATATGAGAAAGCTGGCTGCCAGTTGGGCTTGCCGCCCTTCTGGCGTTTGGGCGGGGGCTTCCCTTCCGGCTGATGGTCTTCAACTGTCGCCACCTGCCGACTGGCGGAAGTTGGCTGTGGCGCTTTGCGCTTGTGGTCATTCTGCTGCTGATGCCGACTGGTGTCTCTGGCCGGGGTTCGAGGAGCCTGAGGAGCCACCTTTCCCGTCGCGCTAACTTGTATCTCTGTCTTCATGGAGGAGTCGGCCGTGGCGTACTTGTCCGCTATGATCAGCAGCTCGTCGAGGGTTTCCGGCTCATCGCAGAGAAGCTTGTGCTTGAGGAGGGTGCCCTCTCGCCATCCAGCAGTGAAGTAGTCAATGGCTTGCACCTCGTGCACACCTTCGCAGGGGTTGCAAAGCTCGGCCTAGCGCATGAGGTAGTCGCGAGTTGACTCGTTGGGGCCCTGTACGCACAAGGAGAGTTGGCGAGGCTTGGGAGGCTGCTTGTACGTGTTGGTGAAGTTGCGGACGAAGGCGTCAGTGAAGTCGACCCAGCTGTTGATGCTGCGGGGCCTTAAGCTGTTCAGCCACGTCCGGGCCGTGCCTTGGAGCATGAGCGAAACGTACTTCACGGCAACACGCTTGTTGCCGTTTGCTATGCCGACGGCCGTGGAGTAGTCGACCAGCCAGTCTTCCGGCTTCATGGAGCCAGTGTATTTGGGTGTATCTCTAGGGAGCGTGAACCCTTTGGGGAAGGGCTCGTCTCAGATACGGGGGCCGAAACACGACGGACCCAACTCATCTTCTTCTTCAAGCGCCAGGGACTGGTGGATACGGTCGATCCGGTAGCGGGCGTCATTCTCTCCGACTCCCTCTTGGCGGCCAAGGCGGTTGCCGAGCGTCGGATGATCAACAGGCGGCGGGGAGACTTGCCCTTCCCTTCGAGGGGGAGGAGGCGGACAGTCGTCCCGTCGTTCCACTGTTCTTGGGAGGCCGTCTTGATCGCACTCTATGGTGATGCGAGTCCGGCTCTGGCTGGCAGCCGACTCCTTGTCTTTTCTTCCGTGGACGCCACCAATTGGCATCCAAGACGTCGCGCCTTGGTCTCGGCATGGAAGTAGGTTGTCTTTCTGTCGGCACGGCGCATCAGTGTGGCGGCCGGCCTCGTTCTTCTCAGCAGCTGCGTCAAGGAGTCACTGGACGCGCTCCGTCATCAAGCGACGTTCTTCGCCCTCGAACTTGTCTAGCTCATCCGCCGCCGCCTGAGCGGCTCGAATGTTCTCCGCAGGCATGGTGTAAATGGGGCGATTCGCCCCGAACAAATCGGCGATGGCCGCGCCGCGCTGCTGGACCTGCCAAGGCGGCTAGGCCCAGCTGCAGCCGGCGTGCTGCCCACAGCGTGGTGCATCTCGCGCTGGTAGGCTTCTGACAGGCGTCTCATGTTGGCCAGCTTTTTGGCGCCTTCGACTAGCTGAAGGCAGCGTGCCTCCAGCGTCTCGGCATCGGCGTCTTCGGGGATGGGCGCTGCCAGGTCTTGCAGCGCCACGTTGAGCGGGTCATAATCACCCCCGCCAGAGTGCTCGCCATGATCAATGACAAGCACATCCGTGACGGTGCTTCCGCCGCTCTCCGCGCGAGGAAGCGGCTCGTCGTAGACCACCACGTTGGTGGGGAACGTGTCAAGCGACGCGGTGTCGGAGTCGACTAACATCGGATCGATGGAGCCTATGGACTCCAAGTCCCCAACTAGCTCGCTGGCGACGTGGAGTTGATCAAGGAGGCCCGCGAGGAGGCTCTCGGGGCCACCTGTGCCCGCGTCGGATGCAGGCTCATCGGAGAGGCGGACCTCGCCAACAAGATCGGTGAGGCAACTGGCCGCACAGGCGATTTCAGCGCCATGCAACGCGTCGGCGCAGACTCCGTCTGGCGTGCCGGGCTAGCTGCGCTCGCTAGGAAGGAAAAGGGTTCCCGTCCAGAACAGTTCTCTGGACGAGGTGCACCAGGCCCCACGGTGGGCGCCAAATGTCGGGGGTTCGGTGCAACATATGCCAATGGATGGCTTATCATGGTGGGGGTGAGTAGAACGTCGCCGGTGCCTGGAAACGGGATGAGGCGTAGACACGAACGCCGACATACTTTACCCAGGTTTGGGGCTCTCCTAGGAGATAACACCCCTAGTCCTGCTCTGCGGGGTCTCGGCATGATCACTAAGGCAAAGTGAATACAAGGGCGCTCCTCGAGCTGTATCTGTGGGTAGGAGAAGGTAGGGCTAGCTCTCTCCTTCATCTAAGGTCTGGTCTAGTTCTAATGGATCGGGACCCTTTGCATGGGTGCCCCGGGGGGTTTATATAGGCTTACCCCCCAGGGATACAATGGTAAACTGCCTGGGCGCCGGGCCCAGCCGTCGGTCTTTCTGCCTGCTGGCTCTTCTGCCGACTGCTGGGGCCCGCCAACTGGTGGGCCCTGCCGACTGGTCTGGTACAGAGCCGACAAGCCGTACCCCGCCACTTGCTGGTCCTGCCGGCTGCTGATTATAGTAGTCGTGCCTCTAATGACGCAGGCCCAGTCATGAGGTCGTGGCTACAGCCATGCCATCTTGCGGATGTTCACTGTGGCCACTCCCTTGTCTTGTCTGGTTAATGGCCGGGGGAATCCGTGGGAGGGGCTGGCCGACTCCTGGGGGCCGACTCCCTATGGGTCCGACTGGAGGCGCCCTTGCCGTCTTCTGGACTCTCGCTGACTGGTAAGGCCCACCATCCCTGGACCATACCGTGAGGCCATCGTGGGCATAGGACTCCGCCCACGGTTGCTGATGTCAGGGATGGCATGGCAACAGTGCCGCACCGGACGGAGATCTCAGTTGGTACGGCGCACTGTGGGCAAGCCATCTCCTGGATAAGGGGAGGGAGTGGGCTTTACTGTTGCCACTCCCTGTCCCATCCCCCCGATGAGGGCATGGGCTTTGTCGGTGTCGTGGGCCGACTCCCTGTGGCCGGCTTCTTCGGAAGCCGCCAGCCGGAGTCGGCCAATCTTGATCCCATATCAAGGACTCGGATGCATGCGGGCAGCCGGCTGTTCCTCCAGCCGCCCTCCTGAAGGCGGCTCTCCGTCTATCGTCTTGAGGGGCGCAGTCAGCCCCGATGTCTTGAAAGGTTTTGGGCCTCGGGTTAGCCTACCCGTGGCCCATTTCTCCGACAGTGATGGTAGCAAACTATGGATAGACACAAAACCAATGATAGCAAGCAGATACTAGTTTTAGTTAAAAAATACAGATAATGGCTCCTTTAATGTTTGTTTGCACCCAACATGAAACTTATAGTAGACACCGGAGATTAACCAGATAGTAGACAGATAGTACTGATTGCTGCCCCAATATGTACCCCACAACCATTTAAAAACTCAAGTTTCAACATTAGTTTGGACCTGCCTCGGAGTCTAATAGGTGAACACGACGATAATGTAGCATGTCATCATATTAAGCGACGCATAACGTAAGCAGACACGAAAGAGTGCGACCTCTCTTGCGGACCCGTGTAGTCCTCAAGGTCATCTACTCAGTTGATGATGGTAATGTAGTTGTCGTGGCTGCTGGCAGCGGGGAAGAAGATCTGAGGCGGCGAAAGACTGTCTAGAGAGCGTATCCCTGCTGTGTTGAACCCTTCCGTCGTTGGAGCAGCTGAGCTAGGGTGGAACACAGCGCCGCAGGAGCAGGACAAACCACACAAGGTTTTCTTTGACACATATCTGTAACAGAAGTAATTGAGTAAGGGCTTGTTTGAATTTGAGGATTCTAACAATGCAGGGATAGGAAATAGGCAGGAATAGGATAGGAATGCACATGTAAAATAGAGAATTTAAAAACACATGATTTCTGCTACGATGGAAAAAATTGGAAGATCACACGATGCAAAAAAGCATGGTGAGATTAAGTCAAACCACAAGAAAATGTATGGTTATAATGCTATTATGCTACTATCTCTTAGTCTTGTGCTTGATGAATAGGAATATGAAAAGGAGGAGAAGTGGAAATTAGAATTCCTACGATTTTTCTTTCAAGGAGACACTAAAGGAACAAATCCTATAGTTTTCCTTTGCTCCATTCCTTTGCACCAAATTCATGAATAGTAGTACCATAGGAAACTTTCCAATTCCGATGTTTTTCATTCACTTTTCCTTTCAAGCACTGGCGATTCTAGTAGGCAGGCTTGAGTAAGGAAAATCCTACACTAAAAAAATGTTTTTGTGCTACTTCTATTACTTTGGACCCAGGCCACTGCCATACTAGCTCAACTTCCAGGCCCATCGACAAATGCACAGCTCAAACACGCAGAGATAAATAATGATGGTGTTCAAGAGAGTCCATCACGGATAGCTAAGTTGCCTGGTATGTCACTGCTTGTCATATAGTAGGATAAAATAATCTTATCTCCCGTTACTACAAGTGCTCAATGGACAATATATATAACATGTAGAGTAAAAAGAGATGCAACAAGTGTACAACCTCTTTGGCGAAGCCATGTCGATCTCAGCGTGATTGAGTTGGCCGGTGAGGATGCTCCAGCTGACTTGGCTGTCGGAGGAGGGGAAGAAGATCTTAGGTGTCTGAAGATGGAGCCTGAGGTACTGCTCCGCTGTGATGGATGGTTTCGTCGTTCGAGCAGCTCCGGTGAGTTGTACGACGCTGAGGCTGAAGTAGGACAAGAGAGATAACGAACAAGGTTAACCTGAGTGGAATTCTGCTATGTCTTGAGCTTGCATTGGTTTTCCCCGAAGAGGAAGGGATGATGCAGCAGAGTAGCGTAAGTATTTCCCTTAGTCTTTGAGAACCAAGGTATCAATCCAGTAGGAGGCCACACTCAAGTCCCTCGTACCTGCACAAAATGATAGCTACTCGCAACCAACGCGATTAGGGGTTGTCAAGCCCTTCACGTCACTTACGAGAGTGAGATCTGAGAGATATAATATTTTTGGTATTTTTGATGTAAAGATGCAAAGTAAAAAAGTAAAAGGAAAGCAAGATTAAAGTGATGGATATTGATATGATGAGAATAGACCCGGGGGCCATAGGTTTCACTAGTGGCTTCTCTCAAGAGCATAAGTATTCTACGGTGGGTGAATAAATTACTGTTGAGCAATTGACAGAATTGAGCACAGTTATGAGAATATCTAGGCATGATCATGTATATAGGCATCACGTCCGTGACAAGTAGACCGAAACTATTCTGCATCTACTACTATTACTCCACTCATCGACCGCTATCCAGCATGCATCTAGAGTATTAAGTTAAAAACAGAGTAACGCCTTAAGCAAGATGACATGATGTAGAGAGATAAATTCATGCAATATGAAATAAACCCCATCTTGTTATCCTCGATGGCAATGATACAATACGTGCCTTGCTGCCCCTTCTGTCATTGGGTAAGGACACCGCAAGATCGAACCCAAAGCTAAGCACTTCTCCCATGGCAAGAACTACGAATCTAGTTGGCCAAACCAAACGGATAATTCGAAGAGACTTGCAAAGATAACCAATCATACATAAAAGAATTCAGAGAAGATTCAAATATTATTCATAGATAGACTTGATCATAAACCCACAATTCATCGGTCTCAACAAACACACCGCAAAAAGAAGATTACATCGAATAGATCTCCACAAGAGAGGGGGAGAACTTTGTATTGAGATTCAAAGAGAGAGAAGAAGCCATCTAGCTACTAACTATGGAACCGAAGGTCTGAGGTAAACTACTCACACTTCATCGGAGGGGCTAGGATGATGTAGAAGCCCTCCTTGATGACGGCCCTCTTCCGGCGGAGCTCCGGAAAAGGCCCCAAGATGGGATCTCGTGGATACAGAAAGTTGCGGCGGTGTAATTAGGTTTTTGGCTCCTGTTTTGATTGTTTGGGGGTACGTGTGTATATATAGGAGGAAGAAGTACGTCGGTGGAGCACCAAGGGGCCCATGAGGCAGGGGGGCGCGCCCTAGGGGGGGGCGCGCCCCCCACCCTCGCGACCTCCTCTTTGATCTCTTGCAGTAGGGTCCAAGTCTCCTAGATCACGTTCAGTGAGAAAATCACGTTCCCGAAGATTTTATTCCGTTTGGACTCCTTTTGATATTCTGTTTCTCCGAAACAATGAAATAGGCAAAAAACTGCAATTCTAGGCTGGGCCTCCGGTTAATAGGTTAGTCCCAAAAATAATATAAAAGTGGAAAATAAAGCCCAATATAGTCCAAAACAGTAGATAATATAGCATGGAGCAAACAAAAATTATAGATACGCTGGAGACGTATCAAATTCTAATAGCATCTCCAATACATGACATAAAGTACATAACCACAAAGTGCTAGATGTAAAATACATCAGCCGCTCATCTCTGAACTTAACTGTCGAAACTGAATTTAACTGTCGAAACTGAACTTAACTGTCGAAACCGAACTTAACTGTCGAAACTGAATTTTGTTGTCGAAACTGAATTTTGTTGTCGGAACTGAATGCACTAGCAAGGTGAGGCTACACGTCGGTCGACTAACTTTTGCATCTCTGGTCAGTCGATTTTGCAGCCATTTGATACGAAATAAAGGGTCTGCGTTTCATCTTCAACCTCCACCCCCCTGAGCCTCCAGCCACCACCGGCCAAACAGCAGGCCCCCGCCGCCCGCGGCCGGCGGTGCGCCGCCCCGCCAGCCCCGAAAACACTCCCCACCG
>NC_041390.1:165940663-165952159 GCF_002162155.2 Triticum dicoccoides | reverse complement strand
CCCCGGCGAGCCCCCCCACCCCCTGAAAATTGACTGACCCAATAGTCGATTCAATCGACTGAAGTGTAGCTAAATCGAGCAGCATCGCAAGCAAGAGCAAGAGTAAGAGCAAGAGCAAGAGCAACAGCGTGAGCAAGAGCAATAGCAAGAGCAGACCAGGCAGGGGACCGAGAGCAAGAGCAGAGCAGCAGCGCGAGCGAGAGCTAAAGCAGCAGCAGCTCCTACTGATGTGGATGTCGCCGCCGAGGGAGCGACGCCGTGGAGGAAGTGGCCGGCGACGCCCCCGTGGATGGAGTCGTGCCGTGTCGGCTCGGGACCGAGCGCCGGCAGCACCGTGAGATCGAATCAAGAAGAAAATGCGGCGATTAGTGTACAACCTTTTTGGTGGTGCCGATTAGCCCGCAGCTTCATCCGAGGAAACGGTGATGATGATGCTCTTCCAGTGGTGCATGTGAAGACGACGGTGTGGGAATGGAGGTGGCGCGAAAGACGAGGGGAACATCGGGGCAGCTCCTTGGAGGTGGAGGACGGGGTGGCTGAATGTCGTCGGGGAAGAGGCTCCGGCTGGGTGGCGGACGGAGCAGGGTGTGGGGTTTCGTCGTGGGTTTTCACGACCTCGGTGTACGAATGGGTGGGCGGAGGGGATGGCAGTGGGGAACCATCGCTTAGAGACGCGCTTGTCCGAAATGTGGGGTAAGTTACGAAAGTACCCCCACCAATTTGAGGCGGTTCTTTTGGTTCAGGGGTACCACGGGCATTTCGCTTGTCGGGATTTCACGAGAGGTGGGAGTTTTCACGCACGTTGTAATTTCGGAATAGCCAGGCGTGGGTTGAGAAGGGGGGAGTTGTTGGAGCACAACGAGACAAAGATATATCTTAAATATTTCGGGCTAACAAGGCGCAGGTTGAAGAGGCGGGAGTTTTGCAGCACGATAGACAGAGACGCTAGTTGAATTTTCGGCATAACAAGGCGCGGCTTGAAATTTCGGAAGAACAAGCTTAACGTGTACCCAAAAAAAGACAATTTGCACCTCAACACGCAAAACACACACACACACAAACACCATTTTGACTAGAGTAAGGTACATGTGCATTGCACGCATGAGATATGGTTCCCAAATTATGAATAAATACCACATTATAGCATGCAGGCTTTGAGTCATATATGCATGATGTAGATGTTCGTTTAATTCTTATAGTTCATTTCATTCAAAATCATCTAGTTTTTATAAGAAAGCTAATCTATTTTAAGATTCATGGAATTGTGCGTCGTAAGACATAAAGTAAAAACAAATAATGGCAAATCAATTAGAAAAACATTTGGGAAATTCTGATACGGAAGATTCTAGAACAAATAAGAAGTGCTTGTGTTTTGATGTTTGTGCATTATGCTTAAGTTCAACCATGGAGTCTTCTAGATTATACATGTGGCGAAATCTGGTGGAATCTAGATGATATCCAATGGCCAGTAGTGCTCAAATTTGCCATATTTGGACCATCGGATTCGCCTCATCCAACGACCATCTTTCAAAGTTAAAGTTACCCACACACAATATAAAAAAATATAAAATATAATATGTATATATAGTGGTAAAGATATAGATATGTGATGCGAAAGCCGCCCATCATCTGCAATTAGAATAGTGTGTCCATGCACGGATGCGATGTGGCCAAATGATGTCTGCCATCGGCATACATTACAACATGCTCGTTTCCAAACCACACCGCGCAGATCTCCGTTATATTCATGCATGCATGGGTTTCAAACATCAGGATCTCTTATTCAAATATTTGAATTCAACTTTACACTGATTATGACCTCACCTATTCTTTTACACCCACACAGTAGTCTTCTCTTTATAATTGTACCACTAACTTTCTCTCGTGCATGCATGCACACACACTACCAGTCAGCATTATCCATCGCATGCATGCAATCTTTTTCTTCAGGTCGGTCTCCCATGAAGGCACACACCCACACACATCACCCTCTCCATCATATCGGGCATTCTTTATCTCTCACGGGTGCATGCGCAACGATCGATGTTCCTCTATGCATGTGCAATGATCGATGTTACTCTATGCATGCCCAACGATCATAGTCTTCCACACAAACCGATCAATCGGTATATCCAGTGAGGTCTCACCCTCTTTCCCACGTCCACACCGATCAATCTATACCTCTCTATATAGGATTAACATATATAGCTAATACACCCACATTAATTATATATCCAACGTCCCCCTCTCATCATCCAGGCCTTCCGCTTCAACTCTCAGACGCGTGCACAATGGCGAAGGCAGGGGGCAGTTAGGGCCCTGCCCCCTCCCCCTCTAACATCACTATATATCGAGGCTAATATGAATGTGATCATTAGACAATTGCTGCTAAAAATGGTTTAAGTTCATGAATTGACCCTCCTCGTAAAGGATTAGCAATGCTTGGCCCCCTAGCTCATTTATTTTTCATGGCTGCGCCACTGCGCACAATAGTGCACGTGTTCGCCCCCTCTCTCTAAATATCAATCTCGCACTTGTGCATTCCTTCATAGTCTCCATCCAGTCAGCTCCTCACACCATATTCTATCCCCCGACCGGATTTTGCCACATGTAAAATCTAGCAGACTCCATTGTTGAACTTAAGCATAATGCACAAACCTCAAAACAATAGTGGTTCTCTTTTGTTCTAGAATCTTCCGTATCATAACTGCCCAAACTTTTTTTCTAGTTGAATTGCCATTATTTGTTTTTACTTTATGCTTTACAACGCACAATTCCATGAATCATAAAATAGATTAAGGGATTCTTTGCTTCAAAGGATTCTCAAAGGAATTTTGGAGGATTGCCCAAGGAGATGTACAAATTGTTCTTCGGACCACAAATAATGTGTCCGAACATCATTGAGGATGCAGGTCTGAGCTGCAATCGCCCGGATACTCAAGTAAGTAGCCCCGCATTCGAACACACTGTCCGTTTATTTATCGCAATGTCGCCCTAAAAAAGCCGACCTTTGACCAGGATTGGATAGCGTGGGCAAAGTTGATCAGGTGTCCGGCCCCCCTCCCTGAGACATCACCAAGTCCCATGCTAACCAGGATGCTGGATATCGCACCTTATCAAGCGCCCTGAGGAGAAGATAAAGGGGGGAACAAGGGGCTAGTGCCTCCGCAAAGGAGGTTAGCCGGGAAGGAGGGACTGAAACTTCCTCTCCCCAGGGAAGGAAGAGGACCGCCTCCGAGGACCCGGAGACAATGGTCTCCAAACGGGGGAAGAAATCTACTACTATTACTCCACTCATCGACCGCTATCCAGCATGCATCTAGAGTATTAAGTTAAAAATAGAGTAACGCCTTAAGCAAGATGACATGATGTAGAGAGCTAAATTCATGCAATATGAAATAAACCCCATCTTGTTATCCTCGATGGCAACGATACAATACGTGTCTTGCTGCCCCTTCTGTCACTGGGTAAGGACACCGCAAGATCGAACCCAAAGCTAAGCACTTCTCCCATGGCAAGAACTACCAATCTAGTTGGCCAAACCAAACGGATAATTCGAAGAGACTTGCAAAGATAACCAATCATACATAAAAGAATTCAGAGAAGATTCAAATATTATTCATAGATAGACTTGATCATAAACCCACAATTCATCGGTCTCAACAAACACACCACAAAAAGAAGATTACATCAAATAGATCTCCACAAGAGAGGGGGAGAACTTTGTATTGAGATTCAAAGAGAGAGAAGAAGCCATCTAGCTACTAACTATGGACCCGAAGGTCTGAGGTAAACTACTCACACTTCATCGGAGGGGCTAGGATGATGTAGAAGCCCTCCGTGATGATGGCCCTCTTCCGGCGGAGCTCCGGAAAAGGCCCCAAGATGGGATCTCGTGGATACAGAAAGTTGCGGCGGTGGAATTAGGTTTTTGGCTCCTATTCTGATCGTTTGGGGGTACGTGTGTATATATAGGAGGAAGAAGTACATCAGTGGAGCACCGAGGGGCCCACGAGGCAGGGGGCGCACCCTAGGTGGGGGCCACCCTCGTGACCTCCACTTTGATCCCTTGCAGTAGGGTCCAAGTCTCCTGGATCATGTTCAGTGAGAAAATCACGTTCCCAGAGAGTTTATTCCGTTTGGACTCCGTTTGATATTCTGTTTCTCCGAAACACTGAAATAGGCAAAAAACAGGAATTCTGGGCTGGGCCTCCGGTTAATAGGTTAGTCCCAAAAATAATATAAAAGTGGAAAATAAAGCCCAATATAGTCCAAAACAGTAGATAATATAGCATGGAGCAATAAAAAATTATAGATACGCTGGAGATGTATCAGGCATCCCCAAGCTTAATTCCTGCTCGTCCTCGAGTAGGTAAATGATAAAAAGAGAATTTTTGATGCGGAGTGCTACTTGGCATAATTTCAATGCAAATCTTCTTAATTGTGGTATGAATATTCAGATTCGAAAGATTCAAGACAAAAGTTTATATTGACATAAAAATAATAATACTTCAAGCATACTAACAAAGCAATTATGTCTTCTCAAAATAACATGGCCAAAGAAATTTATCCCTACAAAATCATATAGTCTGGCTATGCTCCATGTTCACCACACAAAGTATTTAAATCATGCACAACCCCAATGACAAGCCAAGCAATTGTTTCTTACTCTAACTTTTTCAAAACTTTTTCAATCTTCACACAATACATGAGCATGAGCCATGTATATAGCACTATAGGTGGGATAGAATGGTGGTTGCGGAGAAGATAAAAAGGAGAAGATAGTCTCACATCAACTATGCGTATCAACGGGCTATGAAGATGCCCATCAATAGATATCAATGTGAGTGAGTAGGGATTTCCATGCAACGGATGCACTAGAGCTATAAATGTATGAAAGCTCAACAAAAGAAACTAGTGGGTGTGCATCCAACTTGCTTGCTCACGAAGACCTAGGGCAATTTGAGGAATCCCATCTTTGTAATATACAAGCCAAGTTCTATAATGTAAAATTCCCACTAGTATAAGAAAGTGACAACATATGAGACTCTCTATATGAAGAACATGGTGCTATTTTGAAGCACAATATATGGGATTCGCTATATCATGGTACTACTTTGAAGCACAAGTGTGGAAAAGGATAGTAGCATTGCCCCTCTTGTTTTTTTGGGCCTTCTTTTTTTTTCTTTGGCCTTTCTCTTTTTTTGGCCTTTCTTTTTTTATTTGGGACAATGCTCTATTAAATGATGATCATCACACTTCTATTTATTTACAACTCAATGGTTACAACTCGATTACTAGAACAAAGTATGACTCTATATGAATTCCTCCGATGGTGTACCGGGATATGAAATGAATCAAGAGTGACAAGTATGAAAAAATTATGAATGGTGGCTTTGCCACAAATACTATGTCAACTACATGATCATGCTAAGCAATATGACAATGATGAATGTGTCATGATGAACTAGATGGTGGAAAGTTGCATGGCAATATATCTCGGAATGGCTATGGAAATGCCATAATAGGTAGGTATGGTGGCTGTTTTGAGGAAGGTATATGGTAGGTGTATGATACTGGCGAAAGGTGCGCGGTATTTAGAGAGGCTAGCAAAGGTGGAAGGGTGAGAGTGCGTATGATCCATGGACTCAACATTAGTCATAAATAACTCATATACTTATTGCAAAAATCTAGAAGTTATCAAAGCAAAGTATTACGCGCATGCTCCTAGGGGATAGATTGGTAGGAAAAGACCATCGCTTGTCCCCAACCGCCACTCATAAGGAAGACAATCAATAAATAAATCATGCTCCGACTTCATCACATAACGGTTCACCATACGTGCATGCTACGGGAATCACAAACTTTAACACAAGTATTCTTTAAATTCAAAACTACTCAACTAGCATGACTTCAGTATTACCACCTCCATATATCAAAACAATTATTATGCTTCAATCTTTTCTTAGTATTCAACACACTCAAAAGAAAGTTTCACAAATCTTGAATACCAAGCATATTATTATTAAGCAAATTACCATGCTATTAAGACTCTCAAAATGATTTAAGTGAAGCATGAGAGATCAATAGTTTCTTTAAAACAAATCCACCACTCTTCTATAAAAGATCTAAGTGAAGCACATAGAGCAAAATTATAACGCTCAAAAGGTATAAGTGAAGCACATAGAGCAAAACTACTTAGCTCAAAAGATATAAGTGAAGCACATAGAGTAAAACTACTTAGCTCAAAAGATATAAGTGAAGCACATAGAGTGTTCTATCAAATTTTAATTCATCTATGGCTCTCTCAAAAGGTGTGTACAGCAAGGATGATTGTGGCATACTAAGACACAAAGACACAAATGATACAAGACGCTCCAAGCAAAACAAATATCATGTTGGTGAATAAAAACATAGCTCCAAGTAAATTACCGATGGAAGTGGACGAAAGAGGGGATGCCTTCTGGGGCATCCCCAAACTTTGACTTTTTGGTGTCCTTGGATTATCTTGGGGGTGCCATGGGCATACCCAAGCTTAGGCTCTTGCCACTCCTTGTTCTATAATCCATCACAAGAATTCACCCAAAACTTGAAAACTTCACAACACAAAACTCAAAGAAGAAAACTCGTGAGCTCCGTTAGCGAAAGAAAACAAAAGACCACTTCAAGGTACTGTAATGAACTCATTATTTATTTATATTGGTATTAAACCTACCGTATTCCAACTTCTATATGGATTGTAAACTATTTTACTAGCCATAGATTCATCAAAATAAGCAAACAACACACGGAAAACAGAATCTGTCAAAAACAGAACAGTGTGTAGTAATCTGTAGCTAGCGCAAGATATGGAACCCCAAAAATTCTAAAATAAATTTATGGACGTGAGGAATTTATCTATTAATCATCTTCAAAAAGAATTAACTAAATAGCAGTCTCCAAATAAAAATTATAGCATTTCTCGTGAGCGCTAAAGTTTCTGTTTTTTACAGCAAGTTCAACAAGACTTTTCCCAAGTCTTCCCAACGGTTCTACTTGGCACAAACACTAATTAAACACAAGAAACACAAACAAAACAGAGGCTAAATAATTTATTTATTACTAAACAGGAGCAAAAAGCAAGGAATAAAAATAAAATTGGGTTGCCTCCCAACAAGCGCTATCATTTAACGCCCCTAGCTAGGCATAAAAGCGAGGATAGATCTAGGTATTGCCATCTTTGGTAGGCAATCCATAAGTGGCTCTCATGATAGTTTCATATGGCAATTTTATTTTCTTTCTTGGAAAGTGTTCCATGCCCTTTTTTAATGGAAATTGAAATCTAATATTCCCTTCCTTCATATCAATAATCGCACCAACCGTTCTAAGGAAAGGTCTACCAAGAATAATAGGGCAAGAAGGATTGCAATCTATATCAAGAACAATGAAATCTACGGGCATATAATTCCTATCTGCAACAATAAGAACATCATTAATTCTTCCCATAGGTTTCTTAATAGTGGAATCCGCAAGATGCAAGTTTAGAGAGCAATCATCAAAGTTACAGAAATCTAGCAAATCACACAAAGTCTTGGGAATAGTAGAGACACTAGCACCCAAATCACACAAAGAATAAACCTCATGATCTTTAATTTTAATTTTAATAGTTGGTTCCCACTCAGCATAGAGTTTTCTAGGGACAGAAACTTTCAACTCAAGTTTTTCTTCATAAGATTGCATCAAGGCATCAACAATATGTTCGGTGAAGGCTTTATTTTGACTATAAGCATGTGGAGAATTTAGCACGGATTGCAACAAGGAAATACAATCAATTAAAGAGAAACTTTCATAATTAAATTCCTTGAAATCCAATATAGTGGGTTTAGCAACATCTAGATTTTTATTTCTTTCAGTCCCACTTTCATCAATTTCATCACTAAGATCTAAATACTCTGAATTTTTAGAACGCCTTCTTGGTAAAGGAAGATCCTATTCAGTTTCATCAATTTCATATTGCAAAACAAAGATTTAATAGGGGACACATCAATAACTTTTAGATCTTCATCTTGATTTTCATAGGAATTGGAAGAACACGCTTTAATAAAGGCACCTTTGGAAGCACGCATCCTAGCGGTTCTTTCCTTACACTCATAAATTGAAATTCTCATGGCTTTTAGAGACTCATTGATATCATGCTTAGGTGGAATAGATCTAAGTTTCAAAGAATCAACATCAAGAGCAAATCTATCAACGTTCCTAGCCAAATCATCAATCTTAAGCAATTTTTCTTCAATCATAGCATTAAAATTCTTTTGCAAAGAAATAAATTCTTTAATATTAGATTCAAAATCAGAGGGCATCTTATTATAATTTCCATAAGAGTTATTGTAGGAATTCCCGTAATTATTAGAAGGATTACTAGAATATGGCCTAGGATTAAAATTCCCTCTATAAGCGTTGTTACAAAAATTATTCCTACCAACAAAATTCACATCCATAGATTCATTGTTTTCCTCAATCAAAGTAGAAAAAGGCATATCATTAGGATCAGAAGAAACACTCTTAGTAGCAAATAATTTCATAAGTTCACCCATCTTTCCACTCAACACATTGATTTCTTCTATCGCATGCACTTTTTTATTAGAAGTTCTTTCAGTATGACATTGAGAATAATTAACCATAATATTATCTAGGAGTTTAGTAGCATCTCCTAAAGTGATTTCCATAAAAGTGCCTCCCGCGGCCGAATCTAAAAGATTTCTAGAAGCAAAATTCAATCCGGCATAATTTTTTTGTATAATCATCCACTAATTCAAACGATGAGTAGGGCAATTATGTATCATTCATTTCATTCTCTCCCAAGCTTGTGCAACATGTTCATGATCAAGTTGTTTAAAGTTCATAATATCGTTTCTAAGAGAGATGATCTTAGCGGGAGGAAAATACTTAGAGATAAAAGAATCTTTGCACTTGTTCCATGAATCAATACTATTCTTAGGCAAAGACGAAAACCAAGCTTTAGCACGATCTCTAAGCGAAAAAGGAAATAGCTTCAATTTAATGACATCATTATCGACATCTTTTTTCTTTTGCATATCACATAAATCAACGAAGCTATTCAGATGAGTAGTGGCATCTTCACTAGGAAGGCCGGTGAATTGATCTTTCATGACAAGATTCAACAAAGCAGTATTAATTTCACAAGATTCAGCATCGGTAAGAGGAGCAATCGGAGTGCTAAGGAAATCATTATTATTGGTATTGGTGAAGTCACACAATTTAGTATTATCTTGAGCCATCGCGACAAACAAGCACACTAGCACACGAGCAAACAAAAAGCAAGCGGATAAAAGAGGCAAATAGAGAGGGAGGATAGAAAGAGAGAGGGCTAATAAAACGGCAAGGGTGAAGTGGGGGAGAGGAAAACGAGAGGCAAATGGCAAATAATGTAATGCGAGAGATAGGGAGTGCGATGGGTACTTGGTATGTTGACTTTTTGCATAGACTCCCCGGCAACAGCGCCAGAAATCCTTCTTGCTATGTCTTGAGCTTGCGTTGGTTTTCCCCGAAGAGGAAGGGATGATGCAGCAGAGTAGCGTAAGTATTTCCCTTAGTCTTTGAGAACCAAGGTATCAATCCAGTAGGAGGCCACACTCAAGTCCCTCGTACCTGCACAAAATGATAGCTACTCGCAACCAACGCGATTAGGGGTTGTCAAGCCCTTCACGGTCACTTACGAGAGTGAGATATGATAGATATAATATTTTTGGTATTTTTGATATAAAGATGCAAAGTAAAAAGTAAAAGCAAAGTAAAAAAGCAAAGCAAGATTAAATTGATGGAGATTGATATGATGAGAATAGACACGGGGGCCATAGGTTTCACTAGTGGCTTCTCTCAAGAGCATAAGTATTCTACGGTGGGTGAACAAATTACTGTTGAGCAATTGACAGAATTGTGCATAGTTATGAGAATATCTAGGCATGATCATGTATATAGGCATCACGTCCGTGACAAGTAGACCGAAACGATTCTGCATCTACTACTATTACTCCACTCATCGACCGCTATCCAGCATGCATCTAGAGTATTAAGTAAAAAACAGAGTAATGCCTTAAGCAAGATGACATGATGTAGAGAGATAAATTCATGCAATATGAAATAAACCCCATCTTGTTATCCTCGATGGCAACGATACAATACGTGCCTTGCTGCCCCTTCTGTCACTGGGTAAGGACACCGCAAGATCGAACCCAAAGCTAAGCACTTCTCCCATGGCAAGAACTACCAATCTAGTTGGCCAAACCAAACGGATAATTCGAAGAGACTTGCAAAGATAACCAATCATACATAAAAGAATTCAGAGAAGATTCAAATATTATTCATAGATAGACTTGATCATAAACCCACAATTCATCGGTCTCAACAAACACACCGCAAAAAGAAGATTACATCGAATAGATCTCCACAAGAGAGGGGGAGAACTTTGTATTGAGATTCAAAGAGAGAGAGAAGAAGCCATCTAGCTACTAACTATGGAACCGAAGGTCTGAGGTAAACTACTCACACTTCATCGGAGGGGCTAGGATGATGTAGAAGCCCTCCGTGATGACGGCCCTCTTCCGGCGGAGCTCCGGAAAAGGCCCCAAGATGGGATCTTGTGGATACAGAAAGTTGCGGCGGTGGAATTAGGTTTTTGGCTCCTGTTTTGATCTTTTGGGGGTACGTGTGTATATATAGGAGGAAGAAGTACGTCGGTGGAGCACCGAGGGGCCCACGAGGCAGGGGGGCGCGCCCCCACCCTCGCGACCTCCTCTTTGATCCCTTGCAGTAAGGTCCAAGTCTCCTAGATCACGTTCAGTGAGAAAATCACGTTCCCGAAGATTTTATTCCGTTTGGACTCCGTTTGATATTATGTTTCTCCAAAACAGTGAAATAGGCAAAAAAACTGCAATTCTAGGCTGGGCCTCCGGTTAATAGGTTAGTCCCAAAAATAATATAAAAGTGGAAAATAAAACCCAATATAGTCCAAAACAGTAGATAATATAGCATGGAGCAATCAAAAATTATAGATACGCTGGAGACGTATCAAATTCTAATAGCATCTCCAATACATGACATAAAGTACATAACCACAAAGTGCTAGATGTAAAATACATCAGCCGCTCATCTCTGAACTTAACTGTCGAAACTGAATTTAACTGTCGAAACTGAACTTAACTGTCGAAACCGAACTTAACTGTCGAAACTGAATTTTGCTGTCGAAACTGAATTTTGTTGTCGGAACTGAACGCACTAGCAAGGTGAGGCTACACGTCGGTCGACTAACTTTTGCATCTCTGGTTAGTCGATTGTGCAGCCGTTTGATACGAAATCAAGGGCCTGCGGTTCATCTTCAACCTCCACCCCCCTGAGCCTCCAGCCACCACCGGCCAAACAGCAGCCCCCCGCCGCCCGCGGCCGGCGGTCCGCCGCCCCGCCAGCCCCGAAAACACTCCCCACCGTCGGTCCGCCGCC